>NW_020955334.1:370435-437935 GCF_003031625.1 Empidonax traillii | reverse complement strand
CTTGGCCGTCCGTTTCATACCTGCTGAGGAAATCCCACACAATCCCATGCCACAGTTTGGGACGAGCAGTGGAGTTGGGCTGGTATAGAAACATACCCCTCCACCCCGTGCCCCGCGTGGGTGTCCCGCGGAGAGGCGGGCCCACTCGCGGCTGCCCGCCCCGCCGGGGCTGGGCACTGGCTGGGGACCGGACAGCTGCCTCGCTCCGCAGTTCGCAGCATCGTTTCCTCTGGGACAGGTGAAATAGCCCCGCGGCAGAGCAAGGCAGGTCTGGGCGCGTCCCCCTCGGGCAGCCCGGCGGGGAGGCTGTGGGCCGGTTTCCCCTAGAGAGTGGGTTTGCAGTCGGACCCCCATGCCCCAAACCTTCAGCCTCCCGCGGCTCTGGCAGAGCAGCTGCCGGCGCTGCAGCAGCCTGAATGCCTGTGTGTCGTCCATGTCACCCCCCCGCGCTGCTGCTCGCCCTCGCACGACCCCCCCCACACCTCGGCCTCCTGCAGCGGCCGAGCATCCCCCCGGAGACGTCCCAGCGTTGTGCCAGCGCTCCGGCACGCCCCTCTGGCTCCCCCCGTGTCTCCCCGCTGCCTCCGTGCCAGTCCCGGCCCCGCGAAGACCACACCGGGGACAGACCGTGCGGATCTAGGAATTTCGGGGTGCATCGGGGGGAAGCCGAGGACGGAGATCTGTGGATCTTTGCTGACCGCTGTGGGGTCAGCTAAGGGTCTCCGAGGTGCACTCAGCGTCACGGAGTCTCACCTTCGCGGCGCCGCGCCCTGATGCTGATCCCCCACTCCTCGGGGGTGTGCACTCCCCCCGAGTACTACCGAGGAATCCCCACTCCTTCGGGGGCTGCAACCCAAATGGGCATGATTTATTATTCTCAGAAACAAACAAACAAACAAAACCAAACCCCAAACCCAGTCCTGTAAGGGAGAACACACACACCTATGGGCATTCCCCCTCGGAACCTGATGAAGAGTTTTAATAGCTAAAATCTGGCAACCTAAAACCGTGAGAGCGGTTCAGGAAAGCCCCGCTGCAGTACATCGGCCGCGGCTTCTCGGACCTGTTGGAGCTTCTCGCAGACCTGATCTGCGCAGTGTCAACCTTTTGCCTGCCTACAAGCACCTGGGAACCCAAATCAGGCAAACCCCAGGTTTATTCCATACCCCGTGTGCTCCTTGCCGTTACTCCTGCTTGGCAGAGTAGCTTTCACCCAAGAGATGGGTCTCTAGCTTCTGGCCATGCCTGGCTCGGGAATATTTCCAGCTCCTGCTCCACCCTACCTGGCCATAGGGCAGTGGAGGTGAAGGCTTTCCTCTCGCTGGGACACTTGATGGGCTGGAAGGTGAGACCTAGCGACAGAAGATGGAAAAGCTTAAAGATGAAGAAAAGTAAATTTAAAGCATTCCTGCTGCAGGGGTTCCGTGGTTCTGCTCTGCAGCTGCTTTACTTCTGTATCTCTTATTTTCTAGTTACGGGTTAAAATACAGATGTGCAGAACGCCAGTGGAAATCTCAGATCTGGGTCAAACAGGTGGTTTCAGGCTCTGATACTCAGCTTCAAAAAGATCCCTAGCTACGACCTAGGGACGGCTAAAGGAGGTGGACTTTAGAGGCATGTTTTTCTTGGGAGGCTCCTATGCAAATCCCAGTGTGGTCATCCAGTGTGACTTACACAACTGCATGGTCAGCCCCATGGGACTCCATCGACAGCTTTGGACACTACCTTTCGTGTACTGCTGAGCCACTTTCTTGAACGCGTGTTCTCGAGTATCACCGGGCAATGAGGTTTCAGTAAAACCTGCTGTTAATTGCCCAAGTCCAGCTGGTGGTTGGGCTATGGCAATTTCTTGACCAGCCTTTTTTGACCTTGTTACTGTAATTAGTGAAGAATAAAGGTATGTTTGAAATTTGTTTTTATGGCCTGAATATTCTGCGTACATGATAAATAATACTTGCTCCTGCATCTCATCATCAGCATAATTTAACAATTAGCAAGCCAGTATTGCTGGCCAACACTGACCAAAATATTTTGTATGAACAATGTTCATTCATACCTATATGCATAAATCAAAGTAGATTGTCACATACAGAAGATTTTATTAAAAATGTGCAATGCTAATGTTGATATTTTACTGTATTTTGAACATAAGCTCAGCAATTTAAAGAGAAAAACTCCCAAATGTAAAAGTAACCAGAAAGCAACTGTATCAGGTTTATATTGGGCAGAGATAAAAGACACTGGGTAAGATCCAGACTACACTAAAGAAAGTGACACCTCTACCACTAGGACCAGGCTTCTATCTTTTCTTTTTTTTTTTTTTTTTTTTTTTTTTTTTTTTTTTTTTTTTTTTTTTTTTTTTTTTTTTTTTTTTTTTTTTTTTTTTTTTTTAATGTTTTGCAATAAATTAATTAGTTTCTGGGCTCCAAACTCTTCAGAGGGTCATAAATCCTGATGAAAACATGATTGTTCTTGAAGTTGCACCTGGATCACTTTTAGGAACATTTTTTTTCAATTGATGTAAAAGTTCCTCACTGCCTAATAAAGTAATGTGGAAGAGGGTACTGGATTAAATGAAAATTTAGTCTTTCATTTACATCTGATAAGTATTCTTGAGAATGGTCTTTTCCTGACATGAGTTAATAACAAACTTGGCTCCTGTCCTAACTAGGACAGGTTATTAAAAGATTACTAATCAAAAGAGTTGCTAAAGTTATACTAACTTCCCCCCCCCTCATTTATTTGCTCTAAAATCCTCAATAACAGTTTTTATTACATCAAATAAGATATACTGAAGGCAAGTTACCTCTAAATGAGCAGAATATTTCACCTCTAGCTTGTAAGGAAGAAAAAGATCTCTCACTTTTGAGGGATTCAGGTATGTTTGTAAGGTTTTAGGGAAAAGATACTCTGTTTTTGTAGGTATTACATCCATGACTGATGAAATTTTTGTCAGTCTCCAGGCTCAAAAGAAAGTATTAATACTCTCTTGTGCTACCTTTCCAGAAGGGAATTAAGTCACCTACTAAAATATTTATTTATGATCAGCCATGGAGTAGTAATGATAACTTCAGAACAAGTCTGCCTTAGTCAGGTATTATTATACTTTTGACAAACATACCTGTCATCTTGGGGCGCACCACAAAGCTCTGATAGAGCTGAACATCTAGTAGAAAACTAATACTAGTTACAGCTGCCAGATGAGCCAATATTCCACCTTGCTAAATACCTCCTGTTGACTGCAAAGATAATCCAACCAATCTCCTCCCTAGGACATGCCACCTGTCCTTGTTCTCTGAATGTTTTCCATCCAGCTCTTTCAAGTTCTGTCCCATGGTTTGTTCTCACCCTCTTCAGACTAGCAGCTGCATCTGATTCCTGCTGCTACAGTCTTCAGCCTTTATTTCTTTCTGGATTTCTTTTTTCTGAGGCCATCTTTTCCAGATCTATTTCTTCTAGCTCAGTAGTGCTACAACTCTCTCATGCTGCTCACACTGTCTTTTAGCTAGGTCCCAGGGACTTGCATCTTTCACCCTCTGTCCCTTACTTATCCTTCCCGTGGTGACTCTAGAAAGGAAGATGGCTTCATCTATTACCTTCACTGTGACAGAAAAGAATATCACTTCACTGAGGTTCTCTCTCTGCAGTTGTTTTCAAAATACATTATCTTTAGCGGTTTTAACATACCAGTATTAATACAGCATGGCTGAGAGTGAGCTCGTGGTTTCTCAGCCTTTGAGTATTTTCTTCCACTCTCATCCCTTGATTAATATTCCTATCAGCATCTTTGATCCTTGACCTTCCCTTACCATCCTTCAAAGCAAACCCCGGTCAAGTCTTACATAATTTAGATTAATATGAATTCCTTTGGCAAATATCATTTGTCCATCTTCCTTCTACCCTTGTATAACAGTGCCTGGGTCTTCTCGACCCACCTACTCCTGTACTTTTCTTCTCTGCACCCCTTTTCTCCACACACCTGTCAACAGTTTCAACACAATTGTTGTGCTAGCATTTGACAACTGTTTTTCTTACCCAATCTTGTTCCTTAACTACAGTGTTGCTTTAGATGCTTCTGCCTTTCTGATAAAAAACATTCTATGATGTTAGCTGTACTCCTCCTAATGTCTCCTTAAAGTTGACTTCTCCAATTGTACCAGCAAAACACTTAACAAAATCAAGGCAGTTGATGGGCTGTATGGCTGTTTATTCTGATATAAGGGATTATTTCCTCATCCTGTTTGGATGTGGTCTTGTGTCACACACCAGGTTTGTTCACTCTCCAGTGCCAGGAATGTATCTCTGATTGCATGCACAGCAGAGCCAGCTGAAGAGCACAGTTTTCATCGTCAAGACTTAAACAAAGACTCAAGCAAGAACACAGGTTTTTGTTTTGTTTTGTTTTTTAACATACCTTTCATTTCAATAAAAATGTTTTTCCACAGCCTGGACATTTTCAGAGAAATAAATTTCTTTTAGAACACCAAAATGTAATGTTCTGAATCTTGCAGTTGATGAGGTAACTGCTGTTCTTTCATGGATCTTTTTCAAGGCACTGTCACCAGGCATCTGTGAAAGTTCCCAGAACATGTGGCTGTAAGACATTTCTGGCACCCAAACGGACCCAAGACATGACCCTAGAGCTTGGGCTCTGAATCTTGGGCCCTGCAGCAGGCAGTGATCATAAAGATCATTTGTAGGGAGCCTGGGTTCAGGTCACTATTTTCAGGGCTGAATTCCAGGGAAGGTCCACCACAGATACCTTCCAGGATTTCACACTGGGGAAAAACCTTCTCCAGGACAGCACAGAAGTTCTGTGGGGCATTCATCTTCTGTATTAAGATACACTATGAAACATGCTCGTAGCATGTTTGTTTAAATGGACCACAAATATGGTTCTGAGATGCAATGTTGACCGTAGACCATGAAAGGTTGATTCCCGTTTCCAAGGGTAACAGCTCCTTCCCAACTTAAGTCAAGATTTATTTTGAGTGGTTTCACGGAATTCTGACAATGGAAATAAGTGAGAGCTCAAGTCCAAATTTATTTTGTATCCAGCTGGGATCAAACAGGGGCTTTAAGCAAACTCAAGAAAGTAGTGAGACAGAAAGCTGAGGATGCATGAGATTCTTCTGGTGGACCAATAAACAAGAGAAATTAATCCTTCTGTGATCTGAATAGGAGACCATGTAGTCATACAGCTGTGACCCTATGACATAGTTTGGATGTATAGCATACAGCACCAATGGATGCAGGAGGGGAAGGGGATATAAAGCTCCCTTTAGCCCTTTAAGAAATCCATATTCACATAAGCAAATATTCCATCAGTTTGGCATTGTCACTTTACCTGCTCTCCCTGGTTTATCTGCAGGATACATCCATTTTCTACCTGCAGATTTTTTACAAACCCAAATGAAGACTTTCTCATCATCATGCTATCATTCAAAGAAGTAACATTCCCATGGAAGGCTAAGACCTCCGAGGAATCACACTCACCATACATGAAAGCTGGACATATTACATATTACATCACTACATATGTAAATGATTTTCATTTATGTATCGGTGTAAATTGCAATATCCAACCCAGATATTAATCTTGTGTGTTTCTAGGGTATGTTTGAATATAACAGCAATACAAAACAAAATACAAAATTGTTGACATTACCAAAATCTCATATCTAAAGGTTGAGCAAATTGTGTAATTTTTAGTTTGTATTCTTTACTCCTACCCATTTATTTGTCATTACCTCTATTCCATCTTATTTTTAGTTATTACACTCATCATTGATATCAGCAGGAAAGGGAAAGGCATAAACAGCTGCAATGCACAGCTCTCCTCTCAGAACCACATATAGGTGACAATGTCCATGTCACTCCCCAGGCAGTTACAGGCTAGGCAAGCCTACATTTGCATAGAGTTGAGGACTGTGGCTGGAAATAGGCCTAATTTTTGGAATTATGTTCAAGATCGGTTTGAAAATTTTCCTTGGGTTGGAAGGCTCATCTCTATGTCTGATTCGCAGGATTTCTGGAATCGCCAGATTGAGTTTTCCTCTGATACCCAACTGTGCATTTCCATAATAAAAGGCTTCCCTCAGCCAGACTTTCCTGAATTTGGCCAAAGAGATAAGCCATTTTCAGGAGGGGACCACTAGAGAGCCCTACCAAAGCACTGCCTGCTACTGCAACCTTCTCTCCATTATGAAACCAGCCTGAAAATCACAGTGTGTGTCCACAAGATGAAAAATCTGCCAGAGATGGAATAAGAAAAACTCTATCAGCAGTTATCTGGTTGAACGTGATTTTTTGTTTAATTGATTGTTTAAAGCTGGACCATTTTGATAGAACTAGAGTGGGGATGAGGTTTTCACCAAAACTAGGCTGGGGATGAGGTTTTCACGAGTTACATGAGGAAATGCGTGGGGCTGTTGCCCCCATGGGATGATGGGCAGCAACTGGGCAACACAAGGGCCAGGCCTCACAGCCCACACTATAAGAGAGTGTTTGCTCATATCTCAACCCCAAGTGCTCATATGGTCTCACGTTGACTCCCTGGGAAGCTGGCTGTGCAGGGCAGAGACAGCTGCTGGGTCAAGGACCCAGCCCCACGGGTCCCACTGTTCAGAGCTCAGTCCCATGACTCAGGGATTCAGCCTTCCTCGGCAGAAGCTGAGAGAGGCCGGTGGTGCAGGATGGAGGATTTGGGCACTAGCTGCTCCCAGGCCCGGCCAGGCGTTGCCCCGATGGCTGCTGCCTGTGTGCTGTGTGTCTGAGGCAGCCAAGGAGAGGACGGCAGGGGCTCTCAGACGCCGGGTAAGGGTCAGCCTGGGTCTGGGCTTCTGCTTAAATGTCACTCCGATTTGGCAGCCGATATAAGCGTTTCAGTGCAGCAGGGGACGTGATTTGAAAAGGTGACCAGCGTATGCGGACACGAGTGTCTGGGACGAGATTGTTGTGGTGTCCCCCTTCCGCCCCCTCCCCCCACCCCGGTTCCCTGAAAAACTGGGGCAGATCGACTAAAGGGCTCGCTGGTACAGCCCCCTCACCCCCCACCTCCTTAGGCGATGGGCTGATAAGGCCGCGCAGGCTGCGCGCCCCAGCGCCTTCCTGCGCGGCTGCTGAGCCGGGCCGGGGCTGCTGCACCAACCCTGCCAGGGAGGGCTTCCATGAGCAGAGAGGTTCGCAGTCTAATGAACAGCCTTATCGTCGCTGGTATCTTTACAACTGCTTAGATGACTTTTTAATTGTGGCTTAATGCATTTAATTATGACGACTCTTCCCCATTTTCAAGTATGATGTATTAATATTACAGATCATTAACATTGCTAAATTACTGTAATGACACAGAGTCCTTAGTGTCCCAGTTAGACGGAAAAAAGACCCGCTCTTCTCATTTGGCTCTTTTGTTATTTGCCTTATAGGAAATTCATGCACGATTCTTGAGTCTTTAAAGCATGTAGGAGAGGCTGCTGCTGCTGCACCCTCCTTATTAAATTGTTGATAGAGAAAATCCCCCATGTAAAACTTCCCGAGCCCGAGACGGTACAGGAGCTAATATTGTCTTTTTAATATCCACTTCATCAATGTAAAAGTTAGAAAGCCTCGGCTCTTGAGCGGGTCCCCCCTCCCCTCCTTCATAATTAGAGCAGACCGTATTTAACATCTGCAAAATAGTCATGCTTATAAGGAATGAGAAATGCGAGATGTTCCATTCTGTTTGCAATGGTTAGACCGTTTTAATCTCTTAACTTCAATATATGTCCTCTAGCAGGCTATACTTCTTGGATTTCATTTTTAGATCCTTAAGGCTGCATATATCTGTCAAACAGACATAATGAATTTAAAGTGCTAATGCCTAGAAGACCAGAGAAAACATTGAAATATATCCTCGGTTGATTAAATTACCACCTCTAGCTACTTTACCTCCTTATGTCCAAACAGATTTCCCTTTTTACTTACCAAGTACCGGATCTGGGAGATGTGAAAGATGTAATTTCATGGTTAAAAAAAAAAAATAAAAAAAAAATGGAAAGAGAAAAAAACCCCAACCCAAACCCAAATCAACCCATGCACGGATCTCTAGACAATGACTTTTTTTTTTTTTTTTTTTCTTTAAACATCGTTTCAGACATATGCCTGTAAGATAGGACTTGCCACTGACTGGAGGTATTTTTCAATTACACCCGAGCTCCAGGGAAAGCCTGGGGTGGGAGCTCGTGACTTTGCAGCGCTCACCTAATGGCTGGGGAAAGCGGGGGGACGAGATGCAGGCGCGTCCGACGGCTGCTGCGGCGGGAGCAGAGGGTCTCCCTGCTCTGCCCGGCAGCCTCTGCCCCCTCCCCGGGGGCTCCCCCTGCTCCCCCGCTGCCGCTGCCGAGCGGGACGGCCCCGACGGGGTGGCCCGGAGAGGGTTTGGAGGGGGCGATGTGGGAGCGATCCCGGCCCCGAGGGTGCTGCGCATCTGCGAGGGACCGGCGAGCCTGGGGAGAGCGGGGAAGGAGGGAAGGCGAGCAGATTTGTCGCGCTTTGAAATGAAACGTTATAATCCCTCCAACAATCCTGTTGACTGTGAGCTGTAGCGCCGGGAGTACAACACGGCGGAAAAAAAAAAAAAAAAAAAAAAAAAAAGATACATTGTTGGATAAACAGCTCCTTATAGGTAAAAACTGAATGGGCCAAATAGATGAATAAGGCGACACAATAGAAGGGGGTGGTGGTGAAAGGAAACGAGTCGGTGGCAGTGGAAGAAAAAGGTAAAAGTGAACAGAGGAGACAAAAGGAGAGAAAAGAAAAAAATGTAGATGAGTGAGACAAAAAAGCAAAGAGAAAAAGAAAAGAGAACAAGAGGGGGAAAGAAGTAATATTTTCCTTGATAAAAATGCACAAAAGGGAAGATGAACTTTGTTCTTTTTCTCTTTCTACTCTCCTCTCTCTTTCTGCTTTTCGCCTCGCAGCACGCCAGCCTAAGCTGAGAGCTGTAATGTCATTAAATTGCAAATGCTTTTTCATTTCCGACACACACTGTTTACTTATCTGGCAAAAACATATGTTGGAAGGAATCCGTTAAATTCTGCCCATTGCCTTGGGTAAAAGTGCAATGGAAACGGACCCACTGAGCTTCTTCTTTCTTCTTCTTTTAGCACTTCCCTTATCTACAAGACTGCTTCGCAGAAAACTGGCTAGTTCAATGAAAAATGAAGATACAGCAGGAGATTAGAGAAGAACACTGAGCAAAAAATTCCTGGAGAGAGGGTCACTCCATTGCAAATGATTTCACTCCTCTAGATCTGCATAAATTACTATTTTTAAGGCATCTCCAAAGTCTGTATATTTTTCTCACTCTGTCAAACATTTAATTTCACGCCCCGTGTTCTGAATATGCTAAAATGCATATCTCTGATGCACCTTTAAGCCAGAAAAACGAATGCAAAATTGAAGATAAAATGATGTGATTTGCACTACAAGCCTATTACTTGAGGTATTTACATATAGTTTACCTCTGCAGTTCTGAGAATGATTTATTAAAAAAAAAAAAAATCTGGATTAAGCTCGTATAAATATGTATAAATCTTTGTTTAGAAAATAGATTTTGCAGCTGTTGTGTCAAAAGTTCTTTAAGATTCTGTGAAGAATTTTCCTTTCAGCCTGCTTTAAAAAAGAGGGGAAGAGGACAGTATTTGACATCCTGCTTTGGCAGGAAGGAAACACACACCCACACCCACACACACGTTCAGACGTTCAGGATTTTTCTAAAGGGTTCGGTTTGTTTGTTTGTTTGTTTGTTTGTTGTTTTGGTTTCCCCCCACCCCCTATTTTACACTTTTCTTCCTAAACTTCTTCGCTCCCTCGCTTTCCCTGTCACTCTCTGGGACTCGGTGTCAGCCACACTCTGGGTTTTCCCAAGCGTGTGAAATAGCGGGTCAGGTGTATTAAAACAGTCGTAGGCTGGGGAAAAACAAACAAACAAACAAAAACACACACGGAGAAAACCAAAATAAATTAAAAAAAAAAAACAAGAAAAAAAAAAGAGAGAGAGAAGCATCCCCAAACGCCGAAGCGAAAGAGCAGGACCCCGAGGAGGCAGCTGGCCGGGCCCGGCCGTGCCCGTGTCCCGCCGGGGCCGGGGCCGCTCGCAGCCGCTTGCCCGGGGCTGACGGAGCCGAGCGCAGCGGCCCAAGGGCCCCCCCTGGCGGCGCCGACCCGGCCCGGCCCGGCCCGGCCCGCCGCGGTTCGGCTCGGCCGCCCCTCCGCGCCCGAGGAGGAACCGCCGAGCCCCGGGGGAGTCTCAGGGACCGCGCCCTGACCCGCCTGAGAGACTTCCACCCGCGGGGACTTCCTCCTTTCTCACGGAGAAACCTGCAGCCACCGACCCGAGCGCTGAGGAGAGGTGTGGATCCTTCACGGGCCCTGCACGGCCACGGTCGTGCTGCTCGTGGAGTCAACCTGGATAAACTTCTAAGCCAGCTTTGCAGCCACGGCGCTGCTTGTGCTTCCTTCCCCCTGGCACACCGACAGCCGTAACTGGGGGTGAGGTGTGTGAGGAGCGAGGGCGCTTGCTTGAGAAGGCTGCGTACTCGTCAGGGAAGAAGAGACTTTTCAGATAACTTCAAGGTTAATTCAAGCCTTGGCCATGAAATCTAGACTTTGAATAATACATGAATTGCAGCGATTCCACCAGGATATGGTGACCAGGAAATGATTTCTCACTGCCCCGGTTTTATCGTCCCATTTTCATCTCCAGAACAGAAGCCCTGGATTTGCTGATTCCCCCGACACAGGAACACGGTGTAACAAAGTCAGTTACAACAGTGACACCTGTGCGCACACGCACACCCCACCGCACGTTTTGATCTCCAGTAACAGACCTCAGAGATAAGAAATTGAAACTCACTGTCTACATATTTCAAACTCAGTGGTAAAAACCTGATTTTTTTTTTTTTCTTTGAAAGTGGTCAACTCTTCTGGGACATGCTTGGTCATTCTGCCCTTGCAGAAATGCTTTGGGCTGATGGCTTCTTTGGGCAAATGGCAGCTGTCAGCTCCTCTCCTGTCCATTGTCAGTCCTGGGATGATCTGTGCCAGCACAGGTTGCTGCCTTGGACAGATGGAGACCAGGGTCTGAGTTCATCCTTTGTCTCCACAAAGATAGGAAGGAGTGAAAAATCAAACACACTCAATTATTCTTGAGGAGAAACAGCAATGATCCTCATGTACTGATGAGGATCATCAGTGACAATGGCATGGCAGTGGAGGTTCCTGAAGGCCATTGCTTCACATTTAAACAGGAGAAAAGTGAAGACATGAAGGAAATTCAGAGTCTTGAGAAGCACTTTATTTTGAACAGCAAAGATCTGTCTCTGACTTCTCAGAAACAGGTCTGTCCAATATGAGGTATTTAGTAGCCAAACCCAGTTACTTGTAAGAGGCAGCAGGATGAAACAAAGATGTAGAGAGGACAACCAAGCAGAAACAAAGAGGTAGAGAGGACAACCAAGTCTCGTGTGCCATGTAACTCTTAAAATACTTTGAAGCAGATAAAAGCAGGGTCTCCCTGCTGCAACAGCAGGACGCTTGTCTCTCCATAACAGATGTTTGTGTGAGGGACATTTAGGCAGTGACCCCTCTTTAGACAGGGCTGGCTTGGTGAAGATTCACAGGCCCAATAGTCAAGTGAAATCCTGTAGCTCTTCACCTCCATTCCATATCACTCTTCCAAAATGAATGTACTAATTTCTAACAACTGCCCACCATATTCTGCTCTTCACGTGTCAGGACTTTATGTCTGCACCGGCATTACTATACTAAGAGCAGCATTCTGAAGGTCTTAATCCCCACTAAAGCCAACTGGAAGGGCTACACTTTGCCAGGGCAGAGATGGCACTAAGTAAGGTGTCTGTAATTTGAACTTGCTGTTATTTTGGTCAAATCCCTCCCCATGCAAACCAGCTTTGTGCTGGAGGAACAGACACATATTGTGATACCTTGCACTGAAGGGACAGCTGCACACATGCATGTGGAGGAGCTTTCAAGAATCAAACTGAGTCTATAGAGCAGGACAGGCAAGTGACCAGATCATGGTACAAAACATACGTATGCAAAATTGTTGTATTTATCAGACACCCCAAAGCCACAAATAGCCTTAGTGGCCCCAAGGGGACACATCAGTGATGGAGGGACAGATGATCCATCTCCTCCTATCACTTTGCTAAGGAACACAGGGTGATGGGAATAACAGACAACCCTGATGATACCCAGTTTAAGGCACAGTACCACCCCATCCCTCACCATGTGGAAGATCAATGCTTTGTTACTTTAGGGAGTTTTTCACCACCTGCTTGGTCTTCCAGGAGTCAGCAGAGGCTTCCTTCCCTGGGTATGAAGGCTAGGGATGAGCAGATATCAGAGAAGTGCTGGAAACATGACCACACGGGAATCAAGGGTAACTAGGAAGGCACAGAGAAGTTCAAATATCTGTAGCTCTAGATGATGAAATGTTTTAAAAGTATCTGTTGATGCTGCTCATGTTTTTTATCTTGCAAAATACAGATCCTATATAAATTGTACCCTTTCCCAAATTCTACCTAACTTCCTGGCCTGGTGCTAGCTCCAAGAAATTTTAGTTCCTTCCTATGAAAAGGAGCAATGCAGCCCTGTCACTGTAAACTTCCTGTGTTTTACACACCAAACTCATTACCCTGCCTTGCTTTGATACAGTACCATCTAAATGGAGACAATAATATCCCTGATCCAACTGGATCCTGTGTAGTCTATCGCAGGAGTACATATCTGAGCCCTGGGTAGCATTGCCATATGCGGAGTAGGGAACCTTCCATATGGTTTCTGAAAAGTGGTTACAGCACACGTGCACCAGGCTCTTTTCAAAGTAAAACAGATCTGTTCATTTTTATTTTCAAAATACCAAAGCAGTAAAATCATGTAATTGAGTAATCACTTGCCAAATTTCCTTTTTTAATCTAATCTATTTTGAGTTACATCAGAGCCAAAATGCAAATTAAACTGGTAAGGTTCCAAGGTTTTTTTTTTTTTTTTCCCTTTTAGAAAACACAATTTAAGGTACTCATAAGTAAAGAAATTTTAAAAACCCATTTGTTTTGTATGCTGTAAACTTTGGAAAACATGTTTCAGCCTGAAGTAGATTTTCATAGGTAATAGGTTAAATAGAAGTCTCATGTAAATTTTGATCTCTTCTTAACAACTCCAGTGTTCATTTTATAAAATTTGATTTGAAAATAATGCCATTGTTTTAGAAGAGGCTGGAAGGGTGAGAAACTAAGTAAAAAAAAGTATCCACTCTAATAAGGTGCACATAAAATCTTTAAGCTGTAACTACTGTATTAAAGAAGGAGAGATTCCTGAGATTGCTCGTTTTTGGTTTCCATTAATCAATTGTTTTGGGGGAGAAGTTATTGTTGAAGCAGCAGCAAAAGCCAAACTCACCAGCCTGGGCAAACTCCCCAGCACTTGACCACAAGGGGAGACAGATCCTCGCCATCCTACCACAGCCTCCCAAATTCATGCATCTCAGCAGATTAACAAGCCGATAGATAAAAGCAGCCTTCCAGAGTACCCGCTGCTGGAAACCTTTGCTCTTCGGGTTGCAGATGTTTGGATTAAGTCTCTCCCTACCCACAGGCAGATCTTGTGAAAAGCTGTGTGACCTCCTTGGTTGCTTCTACCACAGTGTTCTCAATCTGTTGAAAAAACTGACACCCACTCAAGTCATGGCTGTTTTCATGGTTTTTCTCCCCTCAAAAATACTTCTTCAAACTGGAGGCTGCTCGTGATGCCCCCTGGTTCCTTTCTAAGGCTGCAAAGGCACGAATGACTGACCATGTTCAATTTAGAATACTTTAAATCAGCCAAACAATATTCCTTTTGCTATGACTCCCTGCCCCTAATGACACACTCCTGTTATAAGACAGCTGTTGAGGGCAGTCCAATCCTTAGCATGCAAAATGCAGCAGAAAACATATGGAATAGAAAGACAGAGGAATTACAAGGCCTCCAATGTGCCTTTTCTACTCCATCTGCAGCAATGCCAGCACTCATCAAAGCCCAATGACCTGGTTTGGTGAGCTAAAACCACTGAGAACTAAATTGTTTTTTCTTTGACTGCTGCTAAAGGTTGAATTTTGTGCCAGTTTAACTCCTCAACTCCTCACTCAAACTGCTGGGTGATAGGCAGTGCCAGTTCCAGGGAAGTGAGAGCAATGTGCAGGCAGGGGAACAGGGACACTGTTCTTTTTGACAGCTAACAGTTAGCCCAAATTAGCTGCAATGTCAAACCACACCCTCAGGTCTCTGATGGCTAGGGAGACTAAAGAGATGGTGGAGAGGGCAAAGGAGAGACAGGAAAAGCGCGAAATCAAAACAGGCCAAGGATAAAGAGAGTACACATACTAGATGCAAAGTAGGGGCTGGACTGTGAGTGTTGATCGTGGGAACAGATGGAGAGATAGAGAGAGAAATGACACCCATTACACTCAAAATCATATGTATGAGAGAGGGGGAGAGGAGAGGGCAGAGGAAGAGTGCAGTGGGAGAGATAGAATTTGCAAGGTAGGAAATAGATTTGCAGAAAATAATAGTTTAAGAAAAACTGGAATTGGATTCACTGAAAAATCACAGCCTAGCTGGATCTAACTGCAGTTAGAAAAGAAGGACCCTTTGAAGAACACTTTAATACTTTCTCTTTTAATGCTGACATTCACAAGGATCACCTGCTCTTTGTAAATTGCATAGTCACACAAAAAGTTAAAAGGTACAGCGTAACATCCATCTTGACCAGTCCAATAAACACTTATTCTATCAATTAGGGGCAAACACTGCACAGAATAAACTAGAGCCAAATCAAATAAAATATTCTTCCAGTTCTGTAGAGGACTGAGATGCAAACAAAAAGATTTTGATACTTCCATGGCTTTCCATTGGCATAGAAACCAGTGAGAAATACTCATTACAAGAAATATTCTGGCTATAAATGTTTGTCATGTGTGGGAGGTCTTAGTATTGTAATATGTATTAGAAACTTGATATTTTTCCAATCAAGCCTTTCCACTTCCATTTACATATATTTAATTGTAAATATTCATTTTCCTACCTGAAGCACTTTACATAAATATACAATAAACACTGCCTATGCAGAACAGGAGCAAATAGCTTAGGTGACTTGCGATGAGCCCCAGAACTGCTCCAGCCTCCACATCACTGTGCGAGAGTAATGCAGGATGATCTCTCCCTTCACCTTGTGGGGGGTCTTGTAGACCAAGTTGGTGATCTCACCCTCATGTCTCCTGAACTGCGATCCTCCCTTCCAACCAATAAATCATAACTGACACAAACTGGCATCCGAGCCAGCAGAAAAAGTGATGGCTGGCCAGGAGGTGCCCTCTTGCACACCGAAGTGGATTTCTTCAGAGCACAACCAACTTCAGTTTGCAGTCGTGTCAATCCACATTCATCTCTTCTGAGCACCAAAATGTGTGGCCAATAGAATCAGCAGGCACTGTAACCCCAACCGTATTTACAACAGAACAGCACAATGCACAGAAACTCCCCAGATGTCGTCCTTTGACCTCAACTCGACAGCGCTGTTTGCCATGGCCAGCAACAGAAGAGTTGCCTTCAGAGGGACCCTGCTCCAGCCTTTTGTAGTGGTGAGGCGGCAGGGAGCTTGGAGCTGGTGTAGCTCTCCCTGAGAATTCCCCAGGTGTGCAGCAGCTTTCAGTGGGCCCAAACGTGCACCACGTATACAGTGCGGCTACAGATGTACCAGAGGAGTGCTTCTGTCTACTGCTGTCACCTAACGCAGAGCTGATGTATTGAAAAGCCCTAGTTTGTGACAGAAAACTAAATTTTTTTTTTGTGACAGAAAGCACATTTTAGAAGAAAAGCTTTCAAGTCAGGATGCAGCGATTGAAGACAACTGAAAGATGGCTGGAAGCTATTTTTTCAAGGTGAGGTTAAGAAACCAAATTGATAGGATGGGTAACAACGTGGATAAGCATGAAAAAAACATGGTCTTATCAGCTGGTCTCACAGGAGATGCAAGTTAGAAAGAAGAGAGAGGCTTTCACATACTTGAACCACTCTTCTGGGATGATCCAGAGGCAGTAAGCTACCACCTAGAGTAGCAGGTAAGTAGCTTTAAAGTATGAAGCTTTATCAACTAATCATACTTGAAGACTCCCCCCACTGAATTAACTGATGACTCGAATATCACTGCAGTCACGATGACGCACTGCTACAGTACTCAATAGTTATTTAACAACAAAAGGTTGGTGAGTGTTGGTTTTTAAAGATTGCTAATAGACCTGGGCAGAAATACATGTCCTTTGTACCACTTACCTGAGAATGTGATCCTTAATTGCTACTTACATTAATAGGAAAATTAAAATTTATTTTCAAATAACTGGATTCAATGCCAAACTAAGAAACCAATGTTACCTGTTGACTTACGGGGCAATCTGAGCAAGATTTAAGAGACAACACCTTATGTTTCTTACTTACACTAATTAATTATGAATTGTTGTAGGGTATATTTATAAGGAGAAATTAAGGTAAATGGTTTCGTAATACTGACTAACTGAAGTCAGAAGAACTACAGGAAGTAAAAAAGTACTTCTGGAGAATAAAACAAATGGAGTGCCTCTTCTGAAAGTCACATAGAGGTATTTCTGCATAGATTAAAACTTTTATCATGAGGGATCATAAACTGTAAAGTAGTACTGGTGTCTATCAGAAAATTCTATTTTATATGTGAATTTCAAGTCTTATACATGAAGACAGATAGAACCCTTCTACTTGCATTACTGGAGACTTATCAAAAACAGGATGCTTTTTTCTTGAGAAGATGAAAAGTACAGAGATAAGCAGGGAAATAAAGAATGAAGTTTTAACCAATAATATTTTTGTGTGGTTATCAGAGGAATGTAATAATTAATCTTTTAATCATTCTGAAGATTGTGTGAAATCATAATATCTCATCTTTTCCAGCCTCAACCTGCCATTCTTGATCTGAATTACAAACAATAAGAAAGGAGATGATTTAATGAGCAACTTTGTCATGTTGCCATTTTGCCTTAGTCAAAGGCAAATGTCTAGTTTTGCCTCTAAACTAAAATGCAACAGACTTATGTTTCAACTGTGCTCACAACTAAGGCAAATGAATGGAAAAGTTAGGGCTGTTTTAAAGCTAGAACCTGTGTCTTCACATTTTCACAGAGACATAATTAAATACACACTGTTAAGAAGAAGCAAATACTCATTTACTAGAAAATAAAATCCATTTTGTGAAGGAACACACAGGTATGGAGTCTAAAATTTGACAAATATTAACTAAATAAAAAAAAATCACTCACAATGGCAATAGGTATGTTCTTATTATGAAGGAAAAAATGTCAGCATGATTTAATCATACTCAATAAATAGGCACTTCAATAAAGTATATATTTACACTGGCTTTCTGAATGCTAGGGCATCACAAAGTAGTATGGCTTTATTACAATGGATGGAAGATGGCAACTACTTAGAACCCAGTGCCAACATGGATTATAACAAATCCAGTGAGTATTTTGTTTTTCAATTATTCATAGAAAATTTAATCCTGATTAAGTATCCTTGGGCAGGAATTCATGGGTAGTTGATGACTGAAACCAACATTTATTTGAAATGCTTCTGTTAATTTAATCTGTGTATATGGCTTAATTATGATTGAATCCTCAATGTAACAGAAATGAATTATATCAGGATTAAAATTCTAGTACCACATCACCCATTCCATTTTCTTTGCCTTTTTTTTTCTTTAAAAGATGCAAGCCTGCTGTTTTAATTACCTTTATGTTGCTATGTCTTCTAAGCCTCAAAAACTGTTTAAACCTTCATTACTGGATGAAATTTTTAGTTACATTAAAAAAAGAGGCAGATATAAACCCTGTTTATATTCCCATTAGAATTTTAACCAGTATGAACATTAGTTGCAAAAAAAGGCTTTTCTTCTACACCAATAATAAAGGAAAGTTTCTTGCAGTCATTTGTGAACATTTTACATGTGTTTTCTAGAGATTCTCCCTCTTTTGTTTCCCCATCTTTTATACTGACACGTAAAATACATTATCTCTAAAGCACGAAAATAAAAAACCCCTTGTACTCATCGTTATACATCACACCAATTTCACAACTGGCCTATTTCAAACTTGTTTGAGCATGTAGATGTTTTAAGAACTGCATTTTGTAAGACCTTCAAATCTACTATTGATACAAAGTAAGGGCATTTTTGGTGTCTGTGAATGGAAAAGATTCATTGTACTCTCCTGTGATACAGTTCAGCACCAGACGTTACACATAAACAATATTTATAAAACTATTAAAATCACAGATTTTTATACTCCCCAACACTTTTAATAGATTAATCTAGGAACCTTGTCAGACCAAAGGTCTGTGAAGTGCTCTGATATTATCACTCAGTTTTCCAGTGAAACCTATGTATCACACACACGTGACAAAAATACCTGTATATTTAAGTCATTATTGCACATTTATTACATAACGCATTCTTCCTAAACATCTCAGAAGCGATGTCGATTTTTATGTCCGGAGGATACTGTTAGTGGCAATGTCACTGATGACAGTGAAGATACCTCCCAATATAGACTATGAGATAGAAAAAGTCTGTAGAGGATAACCATGGAGATGCACTGACAGAGGATAACACCTATGGTAATAATCTAAAGACAAAAAAAGAGAGAAAAAGAAAAGGTGAAAAAACCCCTCTCACTAAACAATGCACAGTAAATTTCTATCATCATACTGCGTGAGTGTTTAACTTTAAACCTTTTAGTACTGTTGCAGTTACAAAAGATTTGAACATGCACCTCAAGTCCAGGATTCAGACTCTCACACCTGGGTGTTTTTAAATCAGTAGATAGCCCTGGGCAAGTCACATAACCCTTCTGGCAGTCTCTGTTCTGGGGAATTTCAGACTTGCAATTCACCACCCATGCAGTTTCACAAGCAGAGGTGATGTTTAGATATTCTATTCTTACAACAAACAGAGTGGGGAAAAAAAAACCCAAGAAAGCCTGAAACCACTTTGTACTAGTACAATCATGGAGCTGTGAGGATAGTGATTTATCAGCCTCACTAAGCCAGACCTCTATTCAGTTCAAGTCTCTTCATCAGTAAAAGCAGTGCACAGCAGTATTTATTAAATGCATTAACATTTCTGAGGGGAAAAAAAAAAGTCTTCAGTTTATGTACAGAGAGTCTTATAAAATATATGTTTTTATTAAGTAATTAGGATATTTATTGATTGTGCATTTCTTTATTGTATTGAAGTGCATTTAAAGAAGGAAACACAGCTAAATTATCACAGTGTATGAACTGCAGCTGCACACAATTGTTAAACTTGCTCAAATGCAAGAGCAGAGCAATCATACTCTCCCTTCAATAAGCTAAAAATACTGCAAAAACATTCCTTTACTGATCATTCCTCTAGCGATTGTCCTCCTCCCCTTGGGACGTTTTCATCAAGCAACAACAAAAAAATCTCTTCATTAGTAACTCTATAGGAGTAATTTTTTTCTGCAGTTTTTTTTTTTTTTTTTTTTTTTTTTTTTTTTTTTTTTTTTTTTTTTTTTTTTTTTTTTTTTTTTTTTTTTTTTTTTTTGTAAATCAAACGTAGTATTTAATTTACTATATATTTTTAGTGGAACCTTTTTCTTTCCCTTACATATCCCCTACACAAATAAAAGCTCAATTTCTGAATATATTTGCATACAAACACACAGATGGTTATAAGCATAAAGAAAAGAAGCAAACTCTACCCTGGAATGAGGTAGTCAATCACCTGAGAATAGTAGTGCACTTCATCTGAACATGGCAAATTCCATACATGTAGTTCTCTAGTTCCCAATATGTTTAAGCAACCCAGAAACCCAGTGAGTCTACCTTTGTTTTAGAGCTTATAAACCAAACAACATATTTGGACAGACTACTTCATCTAAAGAATGCAGTTCAGCTACAGGTTCCCTGACCTATTTAGCCACATAAAGCTTTTACAGGAGGAAGACTAAAAAGCAAAAACAAAACAAAAAAAAAATCTGATTTATCTTTCTACTACCTTTGTAAAAAGAATCCTCAAGGTGTTTTTAATTAAAAGCAAACAAGCAAACAATAAAACAAAACACCCCCTCCACATTTTCCTTTGACTTAACAATCTCCCCCTCTCCCTCCCTTAAACTAGAAATGATTACCCTTAGATGATTCGAAGCCTGTATGCCTTTGTAAAATATGACTCATATTAGCATCAATGAGAGCTGTGTGACTAAGACTTTTCAAGTTGCTTTGGGGTCATAAGATTAACAGCCTAAGAGCATGAGTTTGCTAACAAACACTAAACATGAAGAACAACTAGTATTCAAATTCCATCTCTTTTATCTTGCCTGTACATACCTTTTCTCTTTGATATTCTCTGAATATTACAGCAATGGTTGCAAGACATGGGTGGCACAAAAACCAGAGAATGCAGGCCTGAAAAAGAAGATGAGTATAAGTTGTAAAATGACTACATGCCAGTTCAGAAGAAAGAGATGACAGTTACAGGAACTACATTTACATTTCTATTTTATGAACCCATTGTTTAATTTTCAATCAACAGAATGAAAACCACACAATGAAAGGTGGGATTTCTGTTTCAAAAAGCTCTATACTCCTTGTCAAGTTAAAATGACTACTCAGAGTATGATGACAGGGTGCAATGTAATCAAATCAGACACTTTGTCTTATGGAGGAAAAGAGTTTAGTGCTTCAATCAATCAACTGCATGCCACAATTATATTTACAGAAGAAGGGATCAGTTTCCCTGACATAACCCGTACTTTGGCAAAGGTGATGTAGAACTCCCTTTTCAGTGTGCTTCTCTCCACTGTGATAATCTGGTAAAGACCAGCAGCCAGTGACAAAGCCAGACAAACTCTGAGGCCAATAAGCAGTCCGCTTGCTAAACCATGGTGCGAGTGGTAGCTGTGGTGATTTGTATCTTCAAACTGCTCCCAAATTAACAAAAAGCTCTGGAAAAGAATGACAGCAAAGTACCCTTAGAGTAAACAAGGTTACACTAAATTTTAAATAATCTTCCCATCACAGATTGAGTTATCTGGTCATGCTCCACTCTGCTTGTTAGAGACTGCCATGCTACACACCAAAAAACTCCCCAGTCTGAGCTGCTTTTTGGCATAACCTATTTCTCCAACTGTAACTGGCAGGAACAGAGTCTAACTTCTTGAATTCCATAACTTTTAGAAAGTTTGACAAGTTAAAAGTTTCCTGTAATTTGGACAGAAGCAATGTGGTACCTTGGAAGAAGAAGATCTGGAATAATCACCTCGTTAAACACTCGGCCTACTCTGCAGGAAGACCACTGAAATGATTTTACAGAGCTACAGGGAGGTGTCTCCTTCCACTTGTGATCCACAACCTGTAAAGCTTGTTTCAAAGGCAGGCGACTACGCCTTTTCTTTCAAAATCCTAACAGGATTCACTTTTCTTTTCAAAGATGGGGAAGTAAGAGGGTGGTGCTGCTGCCCCTTTTATACAATAGCCTAAAGGCTCATGCATTCACCCAGGTTGAACTTGGATCTCCCACAATTCCCTTCTTTGCCTAAAGGATATCCAATTCATATCTCCCACCTCCTTGGAGAGTGCCGCAACTGCCAGGCTATAGGCTGTTCTTGGGTGGGCCACTCTCCACCCCTTCTATTGAAGCTGTGCCATTGTGGAGAAAAGAATTCGACATCAGCTAGGTCAGAAACTGTGAGCGAGCCTGGCTCTGCAAGCAACTGGCTCAGAAGCCTGCTAGGGTCTAGGAAAGGGAGTGTCACAGGTTCCAAATGCTGTTCCACCATCTGGACAACGCTCTAGCCAAGAGATAACTACACAAAAGATAGTAATCCTCCTTAACCCCCAGTGTTGTATCCATTTACTGCAGAATCCGATTCTGCAGGCGCACTCTGAGAAAGAATATTGATATTCTCCAAGGAAAAACAGACTAACAAGTGCCTAGTTTCTGAATCTTCGTTGGGAAGAAGGCAGGCGCCTACTTGCATAAAAAAAGGTGTCTTGCTGAAGAACACCTTTTTAAGACTTTAGGAATGCTAACATTATAAATTAGAATACACATAAAGTTTAGACTCTCACAGCATCATGTAGCAGCTGAATGGCATTTTAAAACTCGAATATACACTGGAATCCAGTCCACCTACTGCACGCATCTAACTTGCACTGAGGCTTCAGGTGCCTAATAAAGCAGGCTTTCTGAAGAAAGGTAGGCAAATTTGATTTATGAGTGAAGTAGCTCTCAAGGCCTTTAGAAGCAGACATTGTAGGGTTCAATTTAGAAATATAAATTAGTCAGATTCCTTTCTCAAGACATTCAAAGGCTTTCTCACTACATTAACTACATAAAGACAAAAAGGTTACTGATATTAAATTTTAAAAAAGCGTGTAATCTACCTATGCTTTCAAAAGTGGATGTCCTTGAGCCTCATCAGTCAAGTATTAGAATAATTATCTCTTAGAATATCCTCAGAGGTACTCTCATGCTTCCCCCCTCCCTTACCAAGGCCATGACACAGCAAGCACAGCTGAGGTCATTTCACTCACTCCTCAACTACCTGGATGGAAAATGGCAGGATGGAAGAGGGACAGATCTAAAGTGTGCACATCTTCAACACAGCTGATTACTAGTAAACAATCTGACCAAGGCTTCAAATCTTCCCACCATAACACTCGAAACAGAGTAGCTTCAAGCAAACATTGTCAAGTGATCAAGTTACCTGACTGAGAATTCTGTCACCGACTAAGACTGAAGTAAGACTACACTGCTCCCCAATCCCTGAGATACAGCACAGTGTTTGGTAACATTGTGTCTATAGCACTAGTTTTGGCATGAAATTGATGAATTCCTATCACAGAAGTTATTTCAGTCTGGTTAGGACATGCTCAGACAACAAACAAGGGTTCTACCAGTTACAGAATCACTGCAGTCTTCTAAGCATTTTCCCTTTTGATATTTACACTTGAGAACTGCCAAGTATTTAACTTCCCTGGACTGTACACATTCTGTTTAAGAAAATAAAAAATCCCTCAACCTATGTATAGAATCTTCCTGACTCAAGGAAGCATCTGGGGGGAAACCATACAGGCTGATGGAGACGGAACTGTGATACTGCTCCAAGAAGAAACTTTAAGCTATCCCCGGCATCTACCTAAACTTAAAAACCAGAGCTCATAAAGGTCTAAATTTTTCTTAATCTACACCAATAGTAACAGCAATGAAGGAAGCCGCTTTCATGAGAAGATGACAAAGAGCTGGAGTAAAGGAATTATGAGAACAAAGCCCAAATCCTCATAGGAAAATAGTGTCTGACAGCAGGGTATGCTCCGGACTAGCCCTTTAAAGAGTGTAAACAACACAACATCAGTTGATCAAAGGCGGTGTATGGTGACAGCAGTGTAAGATCACAGAAGTCCAGCTTCCTCCAGCTTCATTAGATTATTCCAAAATAGACAGAAGGCAGAGGCATTAGAGGCAGAGATGGAACTGTCAGTGCAAGACAGTGTAAACTTGGACAAGGTAAATCTGTCATTGCTCTTACTGTGAGCCAGGGCTATTCTCACTTGCCAGGATCCTGTAAAAGAGAAATCTGTCCTATGGAGTGTTTCTAGGTAAAAATGGTAGGCAGTCTGCTCTCAACAAAGGAAGGGCTTTCATACACTAGTGTGATCCTGAAGTAAAAATCTCTTTAGTTGGGGAGATAAAAAAAAAAATAATTGAAATTTAGTTGAGAAATTAAGGTCAATAAGCTCTGAAGTCCCTTACCTTGACCACAGCAAGGCAAGCATCAACTCAGCTGCAATATCAGGAACAAGCTGAAAACACCCAGACACCAACCTGCTGAAGTAGATATCAGAGACATACTTTTTGTTGGCAGTGAGCAGAACTATGTTTGAGCTCTGAGAGGAAATCAGGGGGGACAATTCTAATTGTTATCCAGAAGAAGAACTGTGCTTAGGCTGTAGACAAAAGAACTAGATGAGACAGGTAGCTAAAGAGCTGACTCACACCAGCTACGTCCGACATTAAAGTCACAACTGCTTCTTCATAAGGTAAAAGAGAATGGCCATCTCCTTTTTTATATAATACACTATTCAAAATGCCTGACTTCACCTGCACATACTCCTGACCTACCTTGGTTCACAGTGGACAACAACCACTGTCTAGTACTGGCCTTCCTCTTCAAACACTAGAAGAATGATGGCCACGGACATTGTCCTGATTTTCCAGATATACAAGCTGAACCTCCACATCTATATGATGAAGAACTAGATACTCTTCCTTTTTGTCATGAGGAAACAATTATGGTAGAACACCTCGTTCCTTTCGCTACGCAAACACTGACTTTATGACAAGCCAAGATAACATATCAATCTCCAGCAAAGGCAAGTTCTCATGGGACAGATCATCTCTCAGAGGTAAGGGGGCAGCAAAAGAGAGATTAAAAGTAGCAGTAATGCAAAGTGGATTAACTAGCTGTTTCTAACCATACCTAGTACTCAGGTATCTGACGACATGCAATGCCAGTACAATAAAAAATAGTTTAGAGCTAAGGTCACAGCTAGAGCTCATTCTTTAGGGTGTACCTAAGAACCCCTGTGAAGCGTGACATCTAATGCAGTAAGGTTCTATGTCATTCTGGTCAGGTTCAGAGCAGTCAGCTATCTTTCTAGAATCATTGCCTTCTCACTGATCAGCCCTGAATGCTGAAACTACTCAGGTCTATGTGACAGAAAGGGCCTGCCACCAGTGAAGCTCTGAACAAGGTTTGTGGCCCAGCAGCAGAGAGTGAAATCTTTAATGAATGCACAGTAGCCTGGGAATCTTTTCTTCTGTGGCTGAAATAAAGAACAAGTTAAGGCAAAGGGAGATGCTGAATGGCAGACTTGTCCCTCCTTCCAGATCCTACTTCCTTGCAGCCACAAAGACCACAACAGATTCGCTGACTAGGAGGCTGTGTCCACCCCACACTGATGGTAGCCTGTAAACACAGCCTGGGAAATTACTAGTGCTTCTGAAAGAACAAAAAAAACCCAAAAAACCCATAGCATCAGTACAAAGAAGAGAAAAAAATCCTGAAAATTTGCTGAGTAATTTGAACTAGCAGCAGGCAAATGGGATCAGAGAGTTTGCCAGTCAAAACTGCAGTTAAATTGAAGAGTAACATATTTTCCCAGGCTGTCCACTTGCTTGACTTCCCCGAAGATGAGATGAGGACAGGTACAGTAGAATATCAATAAAACTAACACGGCGCAATCTCTATCTGCTGCATTAAGGTAATGCACATGGTTTCCAGTAGCCTTCACAAGTCCTCAGAACATCTCTGATTATCCACACAAGCCTCTCCAACCTCTGGCATAGGAGGAAGCTGGCTCTCCCATAAGAATTTCTGGGAAAGATCAGAACAGGAAGGAGGTTATTCTAGGTTTTTAGTGCCCACTGATTGATTACAGCAGGCCAAACTCCTATGTCAGTCTAGACAAACCAGTGAACAACTTACTAATCCAGAGAGTGAAGTCTTAAGATCGCCACCTTTGATAGAGATGATAGTCTAAATGCTGCTCCCCTGAGCTCAACAGCTGCACTTTGTATTAAGGAGACCGAATCTGGCAGAAGGTATATTTTATCTGTACTGAACCATGAGATGGAAAATATCCTATCCAGAAGCGATGGGGATACTCTTGGTGTCAGGGAACTTTTGCTGGAGAGAGTGGATGGACACTGAGATGGGAGTGCAAAACCACCCATGCAGTGACATATTCTGATATCCATACTCTGTTCCTACAAAACTCCTGTCAGACCTGACATTCCCAATGTTGCCAGGAGGAGATGTGGTAGAGCTATGCCTTATAGTGAGAAGTAAGATAGCCAACTTGGTGCCAATGCTCCAGTGCTGCTCCAAGAGCCAACAAAAACGTGTAATGGGGCAGTCTTGAGGGAAACAGCATATATGTATGATACCTGCCCCAACTTTTACCATAAGTAACAAACAAAAAAAGATTAAGCTGATTATACTGAATGTCCTTTCTATGTATAGTAAAAGGAAACAACAACAAAAAACTTTCCAGCCTTAAGTGACAGAGTGCTAACACACCCATATGCAAGCACAAGTGCAGAGGCATTAATAAAATTAAATACTTTAGAAGTCTCCTTTACTACCAGTATGTAAAATTTCTGGCGCTAGATGGGTGTCAAAGTAAGGTGGAATGAACTTATCTTTAAATTTCAACAGTCCCATTGACCTTAATAGCCTTTGGTTTATATTCTTAATTAGCAAGAAATGTCAGCTCCCAGCTGCTCTTAATGTTTTAGCAGTCCACTGATTTAGTTTGGAAGCCACACTAATTACAGATACTACCCAAATGGCACAAAATCTTCAGTATAATCTCTTCCTCATTACTGTTTCCAGTTTCTCCCTGCTCTTCTCTTTCTCAATGGCTTTCAAATTCTCTTGTCTTTATGATGTGATTTAAAAAAATTTGTTTACAAAAGGCACCACCAGAGTTGAATGATCTCCATTATAATTTACTTTTAAGTTACTGGTTTACTTGACTTTCTAATTTATACTAATGGGAAATATTTGAATGAAATTATGTGTCAGACCATTTGTATATTTGCAAGACCTATCCTGCACATGAACCTTTCAAGATTTCCCTTCTATTGATTGAAAGGACCATTAGACATTCAATTTGAGTGATTCCAAAGGAGGGCACTGGGGATTTCCATTTTTTGGTAACAGAAAGGCTTTCTCACGTCAGTTTTCCTTGTCCTTCTGTTCATGGTGCTGGTTGTCACCCCCATAATGCAGTTTACAACACTTCACAGTTCACGCATCAGCTCTACTGATTACAACTATTTATAGGACCACATTACACATCATATCAGTAAAATGATTGTGCTGAAATATCTTTTTTCTTTTTCCCTAGTCTAGATCATTCCACTGATCTGGTTCACAGTATAATTCTACAAACAATTGGCACAAACAGCAGTTTGGAAACCTGTGGGAACTTCTTAAGTGGTTTTAATGTTGAACAAAAACATACTGTAGAGCTACACCTTAAATTGTTAAAGTAAAGAGAAAGTGGTGTTACCTATTAGACATACTGGGTGCACATTATGCTGTGGGCTTTTTTCCAGTCTTGATACTCCCTCCCTCATAAAATTAAAATATTGAAATTATTTGGTTCACAGTTCTGTCATACTTAATAGCAGTTGTATATTTCAGTATAAGAATGAATACAAAATACAAACCTGTGTAACAACAACTACTACAGCAATGCCAGTAGATGTTGGACTGGAATCCCACTGAAGAGGTCTGCCATGAGATTTCTTCATTCTGCCTATTGTCCAACCCATACATAGACTCAATAATAAATACAGCATTTGTATCTGTGAGACTATGTCACACACTATTGAAAACAAAAGAAAAACGAATAGAGTCACAATAAAAATTAAGTTCTTTTTCCTAAAGCAAAGAGAAACTTTCTGTATATTCACAAACGAAGGACAGATGCTTACGCCTCTGTATCACCTTGTCATAATTTTGATGATAGTTTGACTAACTGAGGCTGCTTTGCCACAAAATATGGATTTTTGTGGAGTTTCCAGTGACCAAACGGATCATTATCAGCTCTCCTCCAGTTATGCCTCAGTTCTGCAAGAACATGGGCACAGTGCCACAACCTTCCAAATCCCAGTCCTCTGTCAAAGTAGTCTGGGCTCAGGAGTCCATCTACATAAACAGACTTATAAATGCTAAAGAACTAAAATCATATGTATGTTAACCATACTGCAAATATGAAACATGATGAAATTAACTCCTTTCCTCGCTCTGAAGAACTTCTGTTCAAAAATCAGATAGTTGCATTGTACTTTAATTGCACTTTGTCTTAAGGATGTAGTAGCTTGCAAAAGAAAGCACAAATATTTAGGACAAATTCCACTCTGAAATACTTAAAGGGGAAAATATAATGAACAACCCTAACACAAACTTCACTTAGAGCAACAACTTGTCTGTATTTAATTTTATTAAATGCAAAGCACCTTTGCTTCATTTTGCTATGTCCGTTTTTATGTCTGTTTGGGAACAATTAACACATACTCCATAAAGTTACAGTCTTAATCAGCATCTCAAACCTGTGTTTGAAGCTGTATGAAACTGTATCTGAATAAAGAAAACTTCAAGCTAGAATATATTAAGGTCTTTAGTTGTTAGCCTCACTGTAGTACTACTGGCAGTAGAAAACCCTGAAGATTTCTTTTTGGGTGATTGTTAGCTTTAGTTTTTTGACTGCAACTTACCAAACCATTTAAAAGCTGGTGTTGGGATCTGACCCATTTTACTGGCACAGAACAGACATACAAAAAATATTGATTCTTACACTACATAAATTGTAAATTTGGTTCAGAAACTAGAGATTGGGCTCCACACACAATGATGCTTTCTTTTTTTGCTTAATTAATATTTTAGTTCAATTAAATTTGTTCCATATTTGTAATTTTCACTTAGACTTGCAGGTACAAGAGTAGTATTTCTGTCACAAAAAAGCACAGTTCTATTTTTATACAACTGGACTGTATTAAAAAAGATAAATGTACTTCCACATTTACTAAAAATACTGGCACAGAAAATGCTACCACTGTACAGAGATTAATATGGATACAAGGGAAGTGTGTCAAACGAAGATCAGCTGCAATATTTCCCTGACATTCAGCAATACTAGCAAGATACGGATATAGAACAGGCTTCAACATGTAATTCCTGGATATGTTTGGTATTCTCACAGTTTATATGCTTAAATGCTTCTTAATGTATTCTGATACCTTTTGTTTAAGATGTATCAAGAGGTTTTAGTAAATACAAACTTGATCATTCTTTAATAAAATGAACCAGCAATGATTTAGGCAAAATCATCATGGAATTATTTTCCAATGCTACCTGTGGGGACACAATACTCACTAGAAAAAGAATTGTTACATGAACCCAAGGTATGCCAAACCAGTGTCACAAATCCAAACTCAAGAAATGACCGAACAAATCTGGATGCATTTTATTTTCTGTCATTCCTTAAGACAACCTGCCCTTCAAGTTATAGCCAGACATCATCTTTCAATCACATCTTGGATATAGATTTTGCTCTGTTTCAGTGTGGCAACAATTCAAGTGGATTCACAGACAAAATTGTGTAAGACAAAAATTCAGTATTAATCTTGGACATCTCATACACCTTGTTAGAAAGTAATACAGATGAGAAAAATTTAAAAAATTACAACAATCCCATGACATCCACTGTCAGTGTAAAGTCACATTTTACTGAGCTGGTTCCATAACTGTCTGGTTTTATCACAATTAATCTTTTTCGGCTATTCAACAGGCATAATAATAGTCTTTGACTTTTCACATTTCATTCTTACCAAACGTTAAAAGACCACTATTTGCAATGCTTCTGAATGCCAGCATTACTTGTGTCATTTATGTGATTTGCTTAGGCAGTAAATTAGACTGAGGATCATACACGGTAAAGACTAAATCATATTAGGAAAAGAATAGTATTTGAACATGCTTTGGAAAAGCCATTCTGGCTCCACTGCAGTTAATAGAAATTTTAACATTTATTTTTAACTCTGATTTCTGTTGTGATACAGGAAACACGGTAGCACCTTCAAACTATACTACTTGCCATCAGCTACTCTTCTGAATTATAACTGCCACTGAAGCTTTCCCCCTTTCTATTACTTCTGCTCTTTTACTGTTTTGGAAATCACAAACCTCAAAGAGAGAAGGAAAGGAAAACTTTCTTAACCGAATGTTAGAAATTCAGTTATTGATTTTGAATATTCATATTGAATATTCAAATATTGTTTTGTTCATTATAATCTTTGCTTTATCCAAATAAAGGTGGGCTCTTGACTACAACACATATACAGAAAATCTAACATTCAGCTATTCTCTCTGAAGTTCTGGCTGGATAGTTAACACTGGGGAGGAATTATCCCTACTTCTATATTCTCCATTTTAATTTCATTTCATGAGAGGCAAAGTTTATTAATACAGTTGCTGGAGAGGCTGCAAGAAGCCGCTAATGCAAATGGTTAAAACAAGAAAGAGGCAATTACTGTGGTACCAAGTGCCATCAAGAGGCTGTTAATTCCAACTGCAGGCTTCTAAGTGAACTCTACAAAGGGAAATATTTTTCTATATAGGCTGTTACTCACCAACACCATCTCACAACCAAAGTACTACTTTCTTTGGGTGCTTCAAGTCAATCAAAAGACAATGTATTTGTTTAGAAAGAACCCCCAATGCTTCAAGTGTGAGCTACAGGAAAAAACGCCAAACTACCCAAGAACAATGTTTCATACTGAAGAACCCAACAGGAATAAGTTTGTGCATTTTGGAAAGGGATATTATAAGAATTTAGTTCCGGTGAGAATTCAGACTATCTATACAGTGAAGAAAAATGCTTTTTTAGCACCAAAACACAAGTGTTTTTTGCATCATGCTAATCATATAATTCATGCTGCAAAGCACTTTTTCATTACAATAATTGTTAATTTGTTAGTGAAATGACACACTTGATAAAATTTTACTAAGTTTCCTGAACAGTTTGCCTCTCTAAATCATGCAAACACATAAAACCCTTCAATGTACTGAAACATTTTACTCATATGATAGGCATGTGTTTCAGTACTTGTATGAAGGAATCGTGAGATAAGAAGATCCTTTGAAAAATCCTAAACAATATCCCAATTGTACAATTTCAAATACAGTTATTGTAAACACCTGAAAACCACTTTTTTTTCTTTTGGAACAGCAAACCAATTTTTAGTATTTTGTATTAAAAATCCAGCAATATGGTCCAAGATAATAATACAGTCCAATAACAGCATTTGCTAATGTATTATACAGATTCATGTGTAGGAATATGTAAGAAACAGAAGCATACTCACATTCTGCCAGACTTCCCATAAAAGGAGCTCCTATCCCATCTTTAGAATAACTGATAAAAGAATAAAAAGGTTGTATTTTTAAGTAGATGTGTCTTAAATGCATGTTCTCTCATTAAAAGTACATTTAGGCAATGATGCAGTTCAAAGGTCAGTCCTATGTTTTGTCAAAGTCGTCACAGGCAAGACCATGAACTGATTTTTACAACACACTGTTCTTCAAGTCTAAAGACTGGAAGAAAAAATGAGCAAAGATACCTTGAAAAATGCAGGTAGTTGGCAAAAGCAGAACCAGCCTGCAACAGTAATGAAATTGTCAACACCTTTAACACAGCATGCATAGGTCCACGCTTCTTAATTGTCTGCCATAGGGACTGTGCATATATGCAAGCAGTTACGAAGTATGCTAGGACAAGCAGGAAAAAGAATTCATGTAATCCTGTGAAAAAGAAGAAATACAGCTTAGTTTTTCTAAAGAAACATTTATACTAGCAGAAAACAACTAAATCAAAATAGATTTTTTTTTTAATATATATTATCCTTGGAAAATACTTAGCAACTATCATCCAAAAGCGGCAGCACAGACAAAATGTCTAAATCCTAGTCAATTTTATCCAAGAAAGTCAGTGTCTTTTTTTCAGAGAGCTGATTATTGTTTGATCTGACAAAGTATTTTTTATTCAACAATACCTTTTCTGAGCATAGGAAAGGTTTGCAGCAATTACGGAAATAGGATAAAGTGGAATACACTTTCTTGATACACAAAAGATAATTGTAGCCCATTTGATCAGTCAGAAACACACTTACTAAAGGACTCAATTTTAGCTCTTTTGTTTGTTTCAGTTTGTAAAGGCACAATCTGAGATGAAGAAAACCCAGAACAGACTTCCATTTAATCTTTTTAACCACTAGGTGACACTCTTTCTCTGCATAAAGTGGTTCAAGAAGTACAGCTGACCAAGCCCCAAAAGTTTTAGGTAAAGAAAAATAGCACAAATAATAGAAAACAACAATTAGTCCTTAGTGTGAATTTTTTTTGCAGTAGTCTAAAAAAAAATTTCCGAAGTTTTTTAGATTATTTACAAAATCGAAGTCCTCTAATTTTCAGTTTAGCAGTAGTCTGGTAAAATGCTTCCCTTAAGACCTGGAAATCTTTTTTTATTGTCCATAAGCTTTGCAACCCATCATGAGCTCCCAAAGGATCAAAGCCAGTGAGCTACAGGCAAAACCAGGTAAATAAACATTCCTCACAGAAAACTTATGTTTTCCTTCTCCAACCTTCCTTGAAAACTAGTGGTGTCCACAGATTCTAAAAACTGTTTTTCATCCAGCAGCAAAATAAGTCTGCTAAAAACTTCCAGCCAGTTTCACATAGAGATTGGGAAGAGCAAGTATACGTTTCAATATCTAAGTTGAAAAACATTAGAACTGGATGAGTTCTAAATAGTTGCTTGCATTATAATTTCTACGGCTAAAATTAAAGATTTTGGACACACATACAGTGAAACGGGAGAAAAGAGCTTAACTTCATAAAAATTCTTAAAAAATTCAGGGCCACTGTTTTTCTTGTATACCAATACAAAAGCATGATTTATGAAGGACAAAAATATGTGGTTTAGATAAAATCACTTTTTCTTTCTGTCACTCTATCTCTCTGCCTCAGAAGACACCCACTGAAGTTGGCAAGGATTCAGAAGGAAAAGTTGTTTCTTACCATGATGAGTGAGTACACATGGAAAACTCTTTAGGAAAATCAACTAGCTTTTAATAAACACTAAACATTTATGATAGAAAGCCCCTTTTAACCATAAACAGAGTGTGGACTATTGGCTTGCGACCAAAAGGAGTTAGGAGAAAACTGCACTGAAAACCAACTATAAAAAATACAGAAACGTAATTTTCAATCTGTCTTCTCTAAGTTTCTTGACTTTCAATGAACCTAGAATTGACAGAGAAAATAAAACATACATACCTTAATTTAAAATTCCCTAACTTCAAAGGTCTTCAAAATGCTGTCTACCTGTTCAGCTGCCTTTAGAAATCCTAGATTACACCAATACCATATCTTGGGTAACAAAACCCCTACCGTATAAAATGATAAAAGATTACTTGCCAGGGATCAGAAGTCAGGCCTCCTCATCTCTCAAGGCAAATATCTTAACCACAAGGTGACAGTCTCAAGTTCTTTCCTATGCTTTCCTTACAGTCTATTTAATTTTTAGATCTCCTTTGCCAGGCCATAGATTAAAGTAACTGAAGTGAAGGATGACCTAACTAAAACCGTATGTAACTACGTAGTTTTCAGTTGCTTGCATGAAAGAAGCAAGAAATGAAGCTTGATCTTCTCTCTGATACGCTCATGTTCTAAGTTTCTATGGAAGAATGACAAAGATTACTTTCCAAAGATGCATAAAAAAATTAAATTAAAAATGAGAGAGAGATTAAGTTCTCCTCAGTTCTTTGAAAGCAGACGTGCATGTAACTTCAGGATTCATGGCAACGACGCAGGTTTTAATTCTGAATAAACAGAGGTGTCCTTCTGCAAATGTGGAAGACATGGCATATACAGCTCACCTTGCTTCCTACTTGTTAGATCTAAATACATGCATCCAGCACACTTACACACCTCAGAGTGTAAGCTGTTCAGAGAGTTCTGCTTCCAAGTGCTCATTCTTCCTACAAAATTACTAGAGAGCTCAGCTGCCTCTCTAGAAGGTCTGTACACCACTTTAAAGGGCCATATGTTGTCTTGTAGCTGCTTTGCCCCTTGATTTAGCAAAAGAATGCTATTACTCAAAAAGAATGCTATTGCTAATAAATTACTATCTTATTATCAAAAGAATGCTATTACTGTTAAATTACTATCTTATTATCAAAAGAATGCTATGCTTATGCTTTTTGAGAATAAGTAAATTAACTTAGAATTCACTTCTGAATACCAAATTCATCAAATAAAAACTGCCAGCTAAGTTTATAGAATAAGAAGTTAAAGAGAGAGGTTAAATCCAGTTATAAGCCTTGAAAAACAGATGATTAACGTGTTACTTTCTTACAGATTCTGCTAAATGTTCCAGTGAATATTTTCTTCCTTTCAAAAAGGTGCCTTTGTTCCCTCTATATCCTCTTGAGACCATGAATGACAGCAGGGCATTTGATTCTGAACACAGCAATTAGGCTCATTCTGGGTATGTAGGTTCTACCTCTATAAGAAGGCAGACTAAGCCTATAGGGCCTCCTAGATGAGGCCTCCCAGAGCAGTGACGCTACACACTGCAACAAGGCATCAGGCTGGATTGTCCAAAGCATACAATTTTGTGACAGCATTTCTTTATCTGCTGTCTCAAGTCACTTCAAGTAATTTTTCTTTGGACATGTAAAGATATAAAATTGCATTTCTTAAGTGAAACAAAATCAGGACTGACAAAGCTAATCTACAGCCTGCGACTAAGACAGGAAAATCTAAACATTGAACTGGAATTCTACTAGCAAAACGTTTTATCGTGCATGTACTTGTGTTGCACAGAATCAAGTTTCACACAGTTATTACACTAATTCATTAAAATCAGGGATTAAATTCACATTGAAGTGGGATATTAGAATTTCAAGATGGTAAAAATACCGAGCAGCAAAGATGTTAACACTAACTTTCCTTGTGCATACATCCTTCCATTTAGGCGAGTTTTGGAAAGTCAGTCTAAAGAAAGGAAAGGATTTTTCTGTACTGACAGTAAATGAAGGTTACTCTCCATGAGAATGCAGAATACGGAATATAAAAGACTTTTCTATCCATTCCCCATACTCTTCCAAGCATAATAAGTACTGATTTGAGTGATCAGATCCTTAACTTACAAATCTAATTTTAAGAAAAAAAATCTTACCCGATTCCCCTGCGCTAAAGTGATCTAATGGATTCCCTTCTGCATCTGGGTTTAGTAAGACCATTTCAAACTGAATATCCTCGGATTCAGAATAATTCTCCTCGCAGGTAAACTTGTCTACATAAAACACATACCATGTTTCCGGATAAGGAATCTGGGACACTGTCAGATTTTGCTCTGTGTGGTTCACAGTCACTTCGGAAGAAAACAAGGAAACAAAAGTACATATTCGATTAGTTTGCTTTTATAAAACTCATCTTTGAATAGAGATAAAACTTCAAACCACAACATCATGTACAAGTTACAAACTACATACAATAGAAAACAGTTTTGAAAGCTAGCCATAACAGCAGAGACCGGATCTCCAGCTTCCTCTTTTGTTTCAAACAGGTGCAGGCAAGGGTTGGTGAGGGTACGCATCGCATTCCACCTCTCAGCTTTTAGCTTTGCTGGGAGGGCTCCCTTCTGCCAGAAGTCAGTAACTGCAAACTGTGTCTCCTACACTTAGCACACTTCCATCCTCCAGAGCAGTATTGACAGGATTAGCTATTCTGTACTGCCCAATAGGTACTTCTGTAGCATGAAACATACCTTTGTGAAATTTACTCTACTCTGTTTTCAAAGGGATTTAGAGCACCAGACAGGAACAGCTGCATGTGAGCTCTGTAAACAACAGCATGTATGTTTTAAAGGTGCAAGGTAGCATATTTCACAGCACCTTCCCCAAACTGCAGTATAGTAAATTTCAACTGACAGTTAAGGACTGAAATGATTGCCAAATAAAACTGTGGATTTCAATCAGATTACGTTTAAAAACAACTGTGTAAGAGACTGATATTTAATCTGTTCACTGGTCTTGCCTTTTTTTCCTAAAAGCAACAGTTAAGGAAACACAATCTCTCCAAAACAGATTCTTGAGGCAGATGAAACCTGTGGGTCTTTATGTTTGGGTGAAACTGCAAGAATTGTAGGTATTGTTACACTACACCGATTACTGAACTGCAGTGGTAATCAGCTCAACCATAAATGAAAGCCATCTCTGTAGGAGAAATAAAAATATCATGGCTGGACTGTAGATTAATTCACTTTAATAGTTTAAGACAACAATGGCTAGGGACAAAGAAAGAGAAAAATTTCACCAAAACCCCTACAAAATGAAAAGTTTTTTTATGAAAGGCTTTTCTAAATGAAAAAGTGAAAAAAAAAATGAAACATACATACAAAACAACCCTCTAACAAACTCATTTCCCCTGAAATATTTTGTAGACAGAATTTAGAACTAATTTCTAATTGGAAGCCTACCTGTGAAAAACATTTATGTAATTCAAATAAACTTGTTTCAACTATAAGAAGTTATTTTCTGTTCTCTGAAGGTATGAACTGATCAACATTAGAATCCAGGAAGAATCATTCTATAGGTTTCTTTGCAGCAATTATCATGAAGTATAAGACTGGACAACACACAAACCAGGATTTCATACGGTGCTTAATCCAAATGAAAGGCAAATCAGCGGCTGACAGGAGTGGTTTTACTTTCCATTTCAACTCTCATCTGAGTTCTGATACCGTGTTACTTGAGACTAAGGATCACACAGAGCGTGTTTAATCAGTTTTCCATCAAATCTGCAAGCTAACTCAGAGGAATTGAAGTATCCAACTCACCCTGTGGTCATACAACTCCTAAATACAGCAGAAAACAGCAAGTACACTGCTGGGACAGTCAGGAATGATGGACCAACTGCTAGTTATTTTAGCAGCATTTCTGTGCAGCTCTTGTCAAGTGTAAGGAAACTACACCCTTAGAAGTGACATCTGTATAAGATGTCATTATGACAATGTTACAGGAGATCAATCTGTTACTCTAGGGATTCTGGCTGCACAGAGGAAAAGTATTTAAAAGAGAAGCTGTAGTCACTTAAGACATATTTGAATGAAGTTTCTAATATTAATTTAATTTCTTAGAGGAAAATTTATGCTTTAATTAAGTTTGGTACTATTACGATTAACAAATAGTACAAAAATTATTATTTCATGCTGTTTGTCTTCTAGTAACATAATTCAATGCTTCGGTATTCTACTGTTCTTTCATACTTAGGTGGGTACTCGTTAAGCTTTATCCTGATTAGCTCATCTGTGATACTGTATTAAAAATTTTCTAACATGTTTCGTACATCAAAGTGTGACAGGTTTGTGCTATCATGAAAATATGAAATTTTTTTTGTTTTCTCAGCTTTGAAAACCATTTCCATGGAACTGGAGAACAGAAGCCTCCTGACAAATGAGAAATGTTCCTTTGTAAACAAGAGACAAAAAGACAACCTACATATTGTATACCGGTATAAGTCTCAGCTGAAATATTGAAAACATTTGAATGTGAGATTCAGTGATGAATATTAAATTACAACATTAAGGGGGGAAAGAACATTGAGTTATAATAGAGGCAAGTTATAAAGGAAGGCAACACAATGCAGATTAATTTTTGCAGAAAAGAAAAACTTATTATGAAGTATTTTAAGAGAAAGTTTGCAGGTACAAAATTACCCTTTTACTTGGTACTTGGGATACATACTCCCACCTTACAAGCATTCACTTCAGAAGTTTAGAGGTAACTGTAGCAGATTCTAGCAGTTTGCCTCTACTACTACTACTATTTTTTTTTCAGTCTACTGCAATAAAAGTTATAATTCAAACCGTGTATTTGACTGTCCCAAACATTTAGGTTCTCAAGTTCTTCAGTTTCATTGGAAAACGGTTTTCTCTGTAAAATCTTTCATATACTCATGACAATCTTTTTTCAGAGAAAATTAGAGATTAAAAAAACAAAAGGACAGACTTTTACTCCAAGCATAGTTTAAGAAAAATCTCTCTACTGAATGACTAAATGAAAACTTCAGCCAAATGTGTACTCTTTCTGAGTTGTGACCAAGTGAGAGCATGAGGCTAGAACTGGTCATAAAGTTCAGCTGTTCACATTATATTCATTATTTGTCAAGGATTTAATTTTTGAGCAGTATACTAAATCATAGCTTGAAAACAAAGTCTTCTGAAGTGATGCAAACAAAGCAACTTTATTTCCTTGTAGTATTTTCTAATTGCAGAAGGTCAAAGTCCTGGTTGATGCAAAAATTCACTGAAATAGATATTCTAAACACATAGATAACTTAACAGGGTTCTAAATACATCAGTAGCTTAATTTATAGGGGGAACAAAGTGGCAACTCACTTGTCAGCTGAGCTTTAGAGAACGTCCCAGTACAGCTGTGATCTTGGATATTGTTCTGCAGCTTCTGCCATTCCTGTGCTTGAAAGAGGTGGAGCCTAGCTGCTTTTGTCACAGCTACTGCCACATTCTTGATTCTGACACACAGAACAGCATGGTCACCTTGATATTGAAAAAATAAAATCAATTACTCTACCTGGATGTCAGTTACAATTACTCTACCTGGATGGCATAGATTTTTTATAAGTAGCCACACTACAGCTTCACATCATTTCTTAAATTTTTACCACTACTTCCTAATAAAAGTATTTGTGGACTTTCAGGAACAATTTCTATACATCTCATTAAATGAACACTGCATGCACGATTCCCTATGATGGCACTTAAACAAACCTTGAACTAACTGAAATGTCATTAGCCTTCTCTACTACAAAAGCCTTCCTTTACCTCCCCTTCCCCCTCTTTTTTTTTTTTAAAACAGACTTCCAGATACCTTTTTTCTTCTTTCCTTCCTCCCACCCCAAATTTTATTTTCTCAAGTTAAAGGCAGTGCCTCAATAGTCTCAAACACTGGTTCAAAGTCTAGTATTTTATGACCTTAGCGGCATGATTACAATCATCGTGGTGTAGCTCTTAAGAGAGCTTAAGAGAAATACCAGAAGACCTTATGTAAATGTACTTACATGCTATGGATGGATTAGAGCTAAAATACTTAATTGCAGAGATGACAGATGTCAAATTGATACAAAGAAAATCAAACTCTAAAAGCGTTCTCTAATGTGTCAATCTACATACAGAATCACAGAATGGCCTAGGTTGGAAGGGACTTCAAAGAAGATTTAGTTTCCATTTTCCCTGCCATGGAAAGGGATACTGTCCACTAGACCACATTGCTCAAAGCCTCATCCAGCCTGGCCTTAAAACACTTCCAGAGATGGGACATCCACAATTTCTCTGGACAACCTGTTCCAGTGCCTCACCACCCTCACAGTAAAGATTTTTTCCCTAATATCAAATCTAAACCTACGCTCTTTCAGTTTGAAACCACTACCCCTTGTCCTGTCACTATAGGCTGTGCCCTGACACACAGAAATATTTCAGTCATTTTAGAACTAGCTAATTTGACACAATTTATCTTGTCTGAGTAATTCTACAATCCTCAAACTTATTTTGATAAATTCTTTCATATATTGCCATAGACTTCTTTAACATAAGAATATCTTAAATTATAAGGTAGAATTTAATCTAGAAGAAAAATCAGTTGGTACTGCAAGAGCACAAACTCCATTCAAGTTTAAGCAAGCTTTGAATGTTTACCTGTGAGAGTAACCTTCTTTTCCCCTAACCTTGGCATTAGCTAGATGCGAGTCAACAGATTAGTACTAGTTTCAAATAAGCTGTTCACAGCCAGATGCAAGACACTGATCTTGCAAGAAAACCTCATATAAGGTGATCTCCTGATATCTGTAAAATGTTGTATGAACTCCAGTTTGCCTAAGGTTTTGAACTACTTAAAAAAAGCTTCATTAAGACCCAAAGTAGTTGTTGGTGTTCATGCAAAAAGATGAGTATTTCTAAGCAAATATGCAGTATCGATGTACAGAATTATATATGAACAATTACATAACTCATCATTAATCTTAGCAGTCTTTCCTCAGATTTAAGCAGTGCACTTTTTTTTCCCTTTAGATCTATCTCCACCCCATCTATCACCTCTCATTCAGTGCTGGGAGGTCACACTCCAACTCCGTTTGGCCTACGTCACGTTTTCCTTCATCCCATTTGATTTTCAAGCTTTCCGCAAAAATCTTTCTGCCATGAGGCTCAATGGGAAAGAAAACAGTCTAAGCTACTGAAATGCCGGGCATCCAGGAAAAGCCTGCTGACCGTACATGGTACTCGTCATGCCTTTTTGTACACTTCCTTCTGCAGAGTAAAACTTCTGTAGCAAGATGAGTGGTTTCCAACCTTCTGGAGTGGCCTTTCCAACAGGATCCCAGCTTGCTGCTTGGCCTCTTAGCCAACAGTCGGGAATTCTTACTAAGAAGGGGTCAGTAATAATAATAATAATGGCCAGTCTCTTCGCGAACGAAGAACCGGGGAAGGTCTTTCCACCTTCCAGCCTGCGCATTGGATTTTTTTTTTTAGGTGAGACACAGTGTGCGCGGAACTGAGCCCACCCTTTAATCCTGAGGTTCGTCTGCCGGGGCCAAGCACGCTTGGACAGTGGCAGCGAGGTCCTCAGGACGTAGATGGATTGCCTTACGGGCTAACGAGCTCCATCTGCCCGGGGAGGGGCCCTGACCGGGAATCGAACCCGGGTCTCTACAGTGACAGTGCAGTGTCTTTTCCCCTAGTAACACAGGAATGAAAAGCCATTGGGAATAACCAGATGGGACTTCACATCCTGACGCGTGGTGACACCAGGAGCACCCGGTGACGGGGCACAGCCATCTGCAGAGTGGGCATCGCTGCCTCTTGGCGGGGTCCCGGCAGGAAAGGAGGGATGCGTGTCACAGCTGAAACGCCTCTGCTCTCCCGGACACTGGGACGGGAGTGCCCACCCCAGGCTGCAGGACACGATGGGATGCCCGACCCTCCTCCATCCCTCACGAACAGCGCGGGGCTGCTCCCAACTCTTGCTTCCAAGACAAGCCCCATCAAGCTCCGGACGGGTCCCACTGCTGGCCGAGCTGCCCGGAACAGGGGATCGGACCTGCTGAGCGTCCCGGCGGAGGGAGTGTGGGAAGGAGAGAAGGAAGGATGGGGAGCTGCGGGGCTGCCCCGTTCCCCGCCCCGCGGCTCCTCCCGGGATGCCACCGCTCCCCCCGCTCCTCACACCCCCTGCAGCCGCGTTCCCGGACGGCGCAGCCGCTCTCCCGCTCCCCGCCCTCGGGGCACCCACCGTGGAACTGGAAGCGCGCCACGGGCCGCCACGGATCCAGGCGGGCGGCGGCGCTGCCGAAGCCGCCCCGGAGCGTCTTGCCCGCGGCGGGGACCCAGCAGCAGCAGCCGGCGGCGGCGGCGGTGCAGAGCAGCCACAGCAGCCGTGGCCGCATCCCCGGAATCGGGACGGGGATGGGATGGGGATGGGGATGGGGATGGGGATGGGGATGGGGATGGGGACCCGTCGGACCCCGCGATCCTCCGGTCCCTCCTCCCCGCGGTGCCCCGCCAGGTCACGTGACACCCACCGGGCCGGTGCCAGTGGGAGGGCGGGAGCGCAGCGAGAGCCAATGAGGGGGGGGCGCCCGCCTCTGGGGGCGTGACCAGGGGGCTAGGCCCCGCCCCCGCCGCAACGTGTCCCGTTGCCCGGCCCGGACGTAAGTGGGGAGACTCAGTGTCGTAAAGGAGGTGACGTTCGTCGTTTCGCTGGAGGCGAAGTTTTGGCGTTCTGCACAGGCCTTGCCCGCGGCGCTGCCCTCGGGGGCGGCGGGAGACCTACTCTCGGGGCCGCGGAGGGAACGAGAAGAGCGGTTTTTCAGTGAGCCTCTCTCGGGTGCTGCGACCCTGCCCGTGAAACCCGCGCACGCGCGGCCGTGTGGGGGGAGAGGGGCGGGGAGGGAAGGGTGCCGTAAAGCGCGGGCGATGTCGGGGCCGGCGGGTTTCCCGGCCTTCGAGAAGCGGCTCCTGGTGACGGGCGGTGCCGGCTTCATGTGAGTGAGGGAGTGAGGGAGTGAGTGCTGCTCCGCCCCGGCTCCTGTGAGACGCGACGGGCCCGAGTCCCGCGCTTCCCCCTCCCTTGTGCCCGTCCGGGGCTGGCCCCGTGGCGCCGCCGGCTCAGGCCGCGTCCGCTCGGCGGCCGCTGGTGGCTCTCCGTGGGTTTGGCGGTGGTGAGTGCTGGGGAGCGAGCTGGAGCGCTGCCTCGCCCACCCTTTGCCCGCGGGCAGCGAGAAGGTGAAGAAGGATCTCCCGACGCTGGCAGCGGGAGGCGGTGCTCGCCCTCCGCCGGGATTGTGGTTGTACAGGGAAGGGCACCGGAGCTGGCGAAGGGTCTGGAGCGCAAGTCCTCTGAGAAACCGCTGAGGGAGCTGGGGGTTGTCTAGCCTGGAGAAGAGGAGGCTCAGGGGAGACCTTATCGCTCTCTACAACTGCCTGAAAGGAAGCTGTAACCGGGAGGGGATCAGCCTCTTCTCTTAGGCAACCAGCGACAGGATGAGAGGGCTTAGCGTCAAGCTGCGCCGAGGAGGTTCAGGTTGGACATCAGCAGGAATTTCTTCACAGAAAAAAGTAACTGGATATTGGCATGGGCTGCTCAGGGAGGTGATGGAGCCTTGGAGGTGTTCAGGAAATGACTGGATGTGGCACTTAGTGCCATTGTGGTTGACAGGGTCATAGGTTGGACTTGATGATCTCAGAGGTCTTTTCCAACCTGAAGGATTGCATGTGATTCTGTGGGTTGGGGGTCACAGTGCTTTGAGGCAGCTGCTATTTCCCTGTGTCAGCCCCACAGTGTTGTTAGCTCTGCTGGAGTCACAAAGACGTCTGGTTGTCACTTCTTGAAAGCAGTATTGGAGAGCTGAGTGATGGGAGTTAGTATTATGGATTAGGAGAGTTGACTATTTGGTTCTCCCTGGTGCCTAATGTACAAACTAGAGAGTGTAAAAGTATTTTAGAATGGCAGCTGAATATAGCATTTAACAGTTTGTGTTTTTTTTTTTTTTTTTAATGTGGCTGTGAGGAATGCTGATTTCTTTCATTATGGCATAAATTTTATTCTGATTTTTAGTGTCTTAACAGTATGCAGTTGTGTATACAATAGATTAGAATAATATACAGACTATATGTTAGAATAATGTTGATGTATCTTATATATTTGAATTCCTTCTTCACCAGTCTTGAGTATAGCCCCTTCTTCCCCTAAGGACTTTTGATATTGCTGAATTTATTTGTAATTTGTCATCTTTTTGTTACCTTAAAGCTGAATGTGTAATTGTAAAATATGTTTTTCTTCTATCCTGCAGTGCTTCACATGTAGTGGTCTCTCTCGTGAAAAACTATCCAAACTATCTGATTATAAATTTAGATAAGGTAATAGCTTGTTTTCTTTCTTGATATGGAAAACTGTTTTAAATGATTTTTGATGCAGTCTGTAACGTTGAAATTTATATAGTCTATTGTTAATTACTAATATTTGTTTGATATTCCATTTGTTCCTATGCAAACAAAAAAAAAATCAACTGCTCTTCCTGTTCCCACCAAAAATAATTATTTGATTAAAAAAAAAAAAGAAAGAGGGAAGCTTTCCAAACTCTAAACTTACAGTTAAGAATTTTTGCACTTAAGGTATCTTTTGAAGTTGTGTTTTTAAAGCTTAATCACATCTGCTTGTGAAATAGGTTTTCTTTCGAAGTAAGTTTTTACTTTGTTTTTATACTTTCTACTGATTAGGTTGGGTTTGAGTTAGCTTATTTGCTTCCATGAAGCCCACTTACTGATGTTGTGTGGTTATTTCTCTTTAGCTCGACTACTGTGCAAGCTTGAAGAATCTTGAAACTGTCTCTGGGAAGGAAAACTACAAGTTTATCCAGGTGATAAAGCCTTCTTGTCTAGAAACTTGACTTTTTACTGACTTTTATCCCTTTGTATCCCAGTTAATGTGGTCTGCAGAGGTCCCCAAAGTGGAAGCCACTACTTTCATTTATGATGAAGTTGAAATTCCTTCAGCTCCTTCACTGTCAGAAATGAGTCAGTATATGTAATATGCCAATATATGTGACAGTCAGACGGACATAAGAGCATTTACTTCATCTGTTGTCATGTTAATAGCCTTTGTATTTCACCCACAGAAGTCTCTGACCATATGCAGTATATTCTACCTTTTACATGAAGTAGTCTTTGGAAAGTTGATATATCTGGTTGTATCATAAAGGTATAGAATTGATAAAAGCACAATTTTGAGATGAGTGGTTTTAGGGATGGTTTTCATATGTGATGTGGTCAAGACAGACTTAGATGCAGCTCTTCTGTGCTTCTCTGATGCTGTCATAGACTTTGAACCTTTAAAATCCACTGCTTGTCATATTCCATGGTGTGCAACACACTGTTGTTATGTTTGTGCTGGACATCAGGCTACATTCTTGCTCATGCTGCTGTTGATGCTCATATAGTTCACAGTCATTTTGGAATGGGGTTTTATGGTAACATTCAAGGTATACCTTTTCTTTTTAGAATTTTGCCAATTAAATTTGTTTACTGCTTCCACAGTTGGTTTTCAAATAGGAGATTGATTCTGATTTACTGCTCAGATCAGCATTCTGACTGTTGGGCTTGTATGCTGAGGTTCTTCCTCTCTACCATAAAGTCAGTGCTGATGCTGGTCTCTCTGTCTTGGGGACTGCCCAAGGCTGCAGGACATCTGAGAAGTGCCTATAGTTTAGTTTTCTGAAATAGCAACGTTGTCAGAGGTAGTAGATGTATTATATTTTGTCTTAGATTCAGGTGAAGTTGGGAGTTGAATTTGCCCTCACCTGTTTGGTGAACCCCAGGGGTGTTTATGTTTCTGTGAACGTACCCCTTTGTTTCAGATAAGGAATTATCTCTATTTGGATAAAAATTGTGTGAGGGGAAAGGGACTGTCTGTATGCAGATGTGCACATATATGCAGTTTCAACCAGACTAGCTTTTTGATTATTTTTCCTAAGGTCTTTGACTGTTTCCACTGTATGATGTGAAATGTATGAGTGCCGTGTAAAAGCCTTGTTAACTTGATAGATATTAGCGTTTAAATGCTGAGGAGAGTGTGGAATTCTATAAGACAGCCACTAAACAGTAAGTGTTTATCCTTGTGTGAAGCAGGGGAACAGTAACAAGGAATGATGTGGTTTTACTGCTTTTGAACTAGGGTAGGAATGTCTTGTCACAAAACTTAGGCCAGTATAAATAATTTCAACTTTTCAGTGTGGTTAACTTTTTTTTTTTCTTTTTTTTTGTGTTTTGGTGCGTGTATGTTTTTGTTTTGTGGGTTTCTTGAGTGTGGGGTTTTGTTTGTTTGTTTTTAGGGACAGTTTGTCATAGCTTAACGTACAATTGATATGCAACCAAGCCATTTACACAGACAGGAAAAAGTGTCCCGGAAAAAATAATCTCTGATGTGCAACCCTTTTGGTTAGAAATGTAACACTGTTACTGACCTTAGGAGACAGCAAGAAGGATATACACTCTAGTGGTATTTGAAAAGGAAGCCTGTTTTGGAAAGTAGAGAAGTAAAAGTTTAGCAAGTTTGCATCAGGGGCTGTGTAAAAGATAAATTTTTATCGCAATTTCTGTTGTTGCTCATCACAGATGTACTAAGCTTGAATTTCAGTTTAAAAAAAATCAGTAATTGTAGCCAATTAGTTCAAAATAATGTATGGTATTTACTGGAGTGTTTCACTTTTATTCAGGGATAAGAAGTAGGGAAATCAGTTCACCTTCCTCCCATTTCTGACATAGAATACTTCTTTGAGGCTGTTGTTCAGAACTGTTACTTGAGAACTTCTTGAAACATAGATACATTTGAACTATTTTTAGTTACTTACCTTGTTTTTGAAAATACAAAAGTCTTCTTCCACGAGTCACCTGTTCTCACATACTGTCTTGTTTAAGTTGAACCAACAGGTAAATATCAAAAGGTTTTCCTCAGCTTGCATTTACCTTGAACAGGTGCTGGTTCTGGTGTCAAATTAAAGAATAGTTTTTGTGTCGATGCCTGTTTCTTTTTTGGTAAATATATCAATTAAAAAAATAATTTACTGTAACAAACAACAAAAAGCAGAATCCTCGCAAGACGTCCAGCCATCTATTTTGACAGAAGTGGAAATCAGCTTCACCACTAGATGTCCCTGTCTGCTTAGCCAGACTTCAGTAACTCTTGCTCTGGGAACTTGGCATTTCAGCCTCAGCGTTGAAGTTCCTCAATGTATTGCTGTTGTGTGTGTTTTGGGGAACGTTGCTGTTTCTCATAGTTAATATTATTAAGTTTCCTGAAATAAGTTTTGTTGAGGATGTTTCTCAAAATGGGTAAAATTTTATATCTGGTCTTATTTTAGACATGGAATTGATAAATTGCCCGAAACTCAGTTGGTTAGTGGTGTTTTTATCCCGTGCTCGCTTTGTAATGATTTCTTATATTACACTTGGTATAAATGAGACTATTTTCTGTCAAAAATGATTTTCTAATTTTTTTTTTTTAGGGAGATATTTGTGAACCTGATTTTATAAAACAGCTCTTTGAAACTGAGAAAATAGATATAGTCCTTCATTTTGCAGCCCAAACACATGTAGGTGAGCATTGCTGCATGTTTTCTTATTATTTTCCATGGCTATACCTGCTTGAAATACATACTGATATTTTTTGTCTTTTCACATCATATAAACTAAGGAACCAGTTTGTATCTGCAAACTACATGGTTCACTGTCTGGTGGCCTTTTAACTTAAAGGGGTTCATGGCCTTGATTTCAAAAGTGCTTCATCTGACTGTTGTCTGTTTTCATTGCACATAAATAGTAATGCCCCCCTCCCCCCTTTTTACTTGCATTACATTTTTAAATTCCATCTAGACTCACCTGTAACTGACAGTGTACTGATGGAGCCATAAAGGCAATGAAGAGAGAGTCTGTATGTGGTCTTAAGTTTTTACTTGATTGACTCCAAACTCACGTGAAAAAACACAGTGTGGAAGCTGAAGGATTAGGCTTAAGTCCCGTCGCAGTCCTACCTCAGTTCTAGAGAGAATGAACTATTATACTTAAAAGTGCCTATTTCAGATTGCTGCTTTTCGGTATCACTATTATGAAGAACAATCCCTGCCTTACTCCTTTCATCATGAGAAGAAATCTTCAAAGAATTCCCCAGGAAAATGCTTCTTGAAATTGTCAGATTTGATATGCACAAAGTCATTAGGTCAGTGGGACAATTAGAATTAGAGCAGGTGCTGGTTAATTACAGTACTGGGTATGTGTTACTCCATCTTACAACTGTCTTTGAATGACACTTTTCTTACTGAGCTTAACCTTTCCTGGTGAAAAGGGAAGTAGTTATGTTTAAATAAAGTTAGATAATGCTATTTTAGGTTAAAAAGTCCACAAACAACAAGCTTTTGCTCCTGCCTCCAACCTTTTGTTGAAAGCAAGGATTTTTGTCTTCAAGTAAGTGTAGAAAGTCCCTGTATTTAATAATGACCTTGCTATCTTACAAGCCTATATTTCAACCTCTAATATTATTCAGTAGGAACTAATAGCCCCACGTTGCCAAAATTTAATCAGAATTGTTTGAATTTTTTTATGTAGATCTTTCATTTTGGCATGCCCTGGAATTCACGTATGTGAACGTTTATGGCACTAACGTGCTGGTTGCTGCTGCACATGAAGCCAATGTGGAGAAGTTTGTCTATGTTAGTACAGATGAGGTATATGGAGGTAGCACTGATGAGGTAAGTTTGAAAGTGCATGAGGGTTTTCCTAGCTTTACTTGCTTTTAATAGTGAAAACAAACTGAGTCTCTCTTTCCTTGGCGTCTGTAAATGTGCGACTTTCAAGCTGTTTCTTACAGTACTAGGACATGTAAATAAACAGAGGTTATTTCTAGAAAGCTGAGTATCAAAATTGTCCTGATTTTTTTTTTTTTTGCACTGTGTTTTATATTGAATGTGTATTACCTAAAACAGTGAGGTTGGGGTCATTAATGACCTGAATATTGCTCAGAAATAGTATCAAAGAGTTTTTGTCTTGGACTATTCATGAGACTTCAGTAATGTTCACAGTTTGACAGCTGGGTAACAGCTTTTATACTCTAGCTAAAATGCTAACAGAACTGTAGGTAGTGACAATTCAAACAGGAAAAAATTCCTGTATTCCTGTAATAAATATTCAGATGCTTATTGTTGCTCTATGAAAATCTTTGATTTCTGACAATTTATGCCTGACTTTAATTCAGGAAATATAATTTAGCTCAGTAAAAAGGCAAAATATGCGTGTTCATATTTTTAAAGGCATAAATAACAGTCAAGGAGCCTTGTGCCATAGTCCATGAAAATATTAATGTACTTGAAAAAAATCCTATGCACTTTCTAATTGTCACAATGCCCTTTTCAGTTCCTTCAAAACAACTTCCATCAGTAGACTGTAATGATACCCGAGGATAACGTTTTCTTGCGAGTAGAGCAGTAGTTTGACTGATACCTTCAAGTGAACTTTTTCTGCCTCTGGGCATTTGAAAAGAGCACTTTAATCTTTGTGAATTGTTGTAGAGTTTTTTTTGAAGGGAGGAAGTCCAGTTAATTTCAGAGGCAAAAGGCAGACAAGAACAGTAAGTCTTTTAATCATGTTAAGGTGGTTGTTACAAATCACACTTCGTGTAGTATCCCTCCTTCTTTTGGTTTGGGTTGGTTTGGTTTTTTTCCTTACAGATGAGAAGTAGACTGAATTGGCAAGATAACCTGGAAGCTACCTGTTTTGCAAGTGGTCGGAATTGTTGAAGCTTTGCTTTGGAGGCTTTTGGGTTGCAATTCTACATTTCTCACAGAAATAAAATTTACTGACAAGTTTAAGATAAGACCCTTTAATTTAGGTCAGTTTGCTAGTGGTGGTGCAATGGCACTCTGAGGCAATATGAACATGAAAAGGATTGAGCCTCCCTGTAGCAAGGGATTTATTATTTTACAAGATAAAAATCTAAGGACCTGCTACTTTGAGGTACTCTGCTAGAAGTAAAAAAATATTACTGTTGGTGATCTGACTGCCTCCCATGTTTGATAAATAGACTGTCTTTAGCTGTGGACTTTGTCAGACTGATGTACTTGGATATTTAGGCATTTTTCTTTTGTTAACTTTAAAGTTTATCTGGGCAAAAGAAACGGAGTAATGCAAAATTTTTTTTTTTCATTTTAGGAATTTGATGAATCTTCACCAAAACGTCCCACAAATCCCTATGCCTCCTCTAAAGCAGCTGCAGAGTGTTTTGTTCAGTCTTACTGGGAAAGGTACCAAGTAAGTTGATGGAAGCTTTAAAAACTCTGAAGCCTATACTTAAGTGTCTGTATTACATATAAAAGAGTGCTAGTCCTCACAGTACCTTCTCTTTCATTATTGTTAGTCCTCTAGTTTGGAAGCATTGGAGAATGTCCACCAGTAAGTGGTGGAGATACACTGCTATACAGTGGGGACAGGTTAGATGTGTTTAATTTTTGGTTTTTTAAATCTGAACTGTAATATCTAAAAATACGCTTTGATAAAATGGTCAAAGAGAACATTAGGAATTTAAAAACCCCCGCTAAGCTTGAAGAAAATAAGAAAGTATCATATAAAAGTAGAACATGCAAAATTCAAATTATATTAAGACCAGGGGTATAGTCATAGTGAAAAAAGAAAGAAGAAAAAACCCTATTAGTCAGATTTGCTTAAGCAAAAATATTTAAAATTTTCAATGCTTTAGGCTTTTGTTCTTGATATTTCATGATGGTTTTGGTATAAAATGGACATGAGTAGGACGTTAATGACTGTGAAACATCATCCTGGAATATGTAGGAGTAAGCCAGTCTTCAGTCAAGCAGCATGTAATGTCCTCCGATGGTTCCAGAGCAAGACAGAGATTTCAAACATTTGTCACCTGTGGTGCTTCTAACTGGCTGAGAAGGCCTGGAGGCCCTTGCTTGTTTGGGAGAAATACAGGTGGTTTAATTCATTGATGTTTGCGAAGGCTTACAGATTTTTGAATAAGCATTGCACTTTTGTCAGTTTATGGTTTATTGAATAGCAAGAAGCTAACAGATTTTTATGAGTATATATTTTCTTGTGTAATCACATGTGTGTTTAATGCTCTCAAGTTTCCAGCTGTTATCACACGGAGCAGTAATGTTTATGGACCACATCAGTATCCAGAAAAAGTAAGTTCAACTGTGCTTTACTCTCAGCTTCAGTGTACAGTAACCCAGGGTTGCACTGATGTTACTTTTTTCTCTTATGAATGCAGTCACTTTTGAAAAAAGTACTCTTGCAACTAACATGTGATTATATATTTTGAACTCACACTAACATTTCTTACCATGAACAAATCTTTTTTTTGGTTATCAATAAAACTTCAGTTAGGGAATTGTAGTTATTTATGTGAATTTTACGACAGTGACTTTGTTTCGTAATTTTTACATTTTTCAAAGGGTATCTTGGCAGGGTTCTCCTACAAATTATATTAACTCGTATGTCATGTTCTGTAATTGGGAATGTTTAATAACTGAGGTAAACATTTCAAAAGGTAAACTGTGAGTTTATATACCAGTATGTCTGGTATAGAAAGTGATGTTCTAACCTGTACAGAAAATAGATAAGATGAAGCTTATAGCAACCAGATATGAGGGGAGAAGTAGCGCAAAGTGACTTGTCTTCGCATGTGTTTATACAGACTTGCATGGTAAGTATTTGAAATGGTTATTTATGAGAGGGAGCTACCTTTTTAAGTCTATACCAAAATCTGCTATGCTAGTTCATGGAAATATACTGATAGAATGAAAGTGATACTCACATGTGGTGTGAAATGTAATTATATTTTCCAGTTCTACTGAGGTACTTTTTAAAATTTGAATGGCTCTTTACGTTTTGTAGTGGTGGTTCCCCCCTCCCCCGCAAAGTAAATTTATTTTCCCCTACCTAATTGTAGCTGGATAAGCAATGACTTTTAAAATAAATTTTACACTGATCTGTGACTTGGGAAATGCCTGGCAATGGGTTGCATGAGTGTTGGGGGTATATTCAGGGGATGTATTACTATTTGCTTGTTTTTGACTTCTATATATTCTTCCTCACGTACCCCATTTCAGTTACTGCTAAGAACACAGCACTGGGCTAGATGAATTTTTAGTTTTACCTAGTATGTCTGTTGCTATGTTTAAAGTAGTAGGTTAACAAAATTAAAGTAATTTGAGTAGTTTGCTTATGGCTTCAGTTTAAGAATTGTAATAGGGGTGCCAACTGTTCTGAAGTTTCTGGGACATTATGAATGGATCTGAACTTGTAGCTGAACATAATGCTGTAAATCTTTGTGCAGCAAGCTCGTGGCTGTCACTTGATCTGTGTTTAGTTTCCTTGAAATTCTCTATTGGTTCCCTTCCAGTTTTAACTATTACAACAACTCTTACTTTTTGATTATAAATTTACTATAATTTGCTGGATATTTAAACCTTGTTCTGAACTGTTGGCAGTAATTATTTCTAGTTACTGTTGTGTGCAAAAAGTAAGGAAAACTTTATTTTTTAAAAAATGTTACATTTTGTAACTGCCAGAAAGATGAGGTTTACACTAAAATAGAGGCTCTTAAGAACCAAAAGCATTGCCGTTTCTAGGCTTGATACATTCTTTCATTAGAGTTAATAAAACTTAAAAGTATTTAAAGGATTTTATTAAAATACCTAATGATACTTGACTGGTGAACTCCCTTATTCTTTGCAGATTAACAGCTTCTAAAAGAGAGGAGTAATTTTTTTTTTTGTTCGATTCCTTAGGTTATTCCAAAGTTTATATCTTTGTTGCAACAGAACAGAAAATGGTAGGTAACTTGCATTTTTTGTTTGTGGTATTGGTGCTATAAAACTGTAATTAGGATTATAAATATGTGCTACAGTTTTTAAAAAGATAATTTCATAACTAAATTTTGAATTACTTATTTTAATAATAGGATTTCCTTAAAGTAAAGTATTGTCTACATATCAGCTACTGAAAGTACCTTAGGTACTTAAAACACAGTCCAATAAATTGAACCTGTCTATTTAAAGTTTAACAAAAATTTTTTGTCTTTTCCATGTCCTAGCTGTATTCATGGTTCTGGACTTCAAAGAAGGAATTTCCTTTATGCAACTGATGCGGTAGAAGCATTCCTTACTGTCCTGAAGGAGGGGAAACCAGGTGAAATTTATAACATTGGAACTAACTTTGAGATGTCCATTGCCCAGCTTGCTAAGGAGCTAATCCATTTAGTGAGTAAACAGTTCTGATGCTTTTCTTTACCATTTTTCTTTTCACATATTTACAATTCTTCTACAAACCTTTTGTAGCTCTGAAAGAGCTCAGATTTGCGATGGGTTTTGGAAGGTAATTGTAGCAGAATGATGTGCTACCCTTTCTGTAGTAGCTGTACTGTGTAAGTTTGCAGTACGGGCTATCCTGTGTTGGACTGCTGCATCAGTTATCCTGACTGGGACATAGCTGGCATAATGATTAAATACCATTTAGTAGGGCTTTTTTCATGCTGTCTGCTTTAGTTTTGTTTTGAAAAAGTAGCACTATCAAAATCTAACATTTTGATTATGGATGTTTTGGCAGTGCTCAGATGAAGGAGAAGTATTGAAATTGTTCTAGATAATTTTGGTTATTTCAGTCGTTTGAGAACTCAGTTTACAAAAGACCATTTCTGTTTGCAGGTTTGTTTTTTTTTTTTTTTTTTCTTAACAAACTTATATCTTGTTAATTGTATTTTTTTCAAGTGTATGTTTAGACAGTGCAAGATGTATGGGGTTGATAATTTTTTCTCTTCCTGACAGATAAAGAAGACCAGTTCCGAGTCTGAAATGGAGCACTGGGTGGATTATGTCAAAGACAGGTAAGGAACATGGAGCATTTGCAGGATATCCTGGACATGCAAGATAGCTTTGTCCTGAAGGCTTCTGACACTCTTGCCAAATAGATTTTTGTGGAAGTGCTTCTGCTCTGAAGGAGGGAACACTTCTGAGGCACTAAGAGCTGTTTTGCTTTCTTAATTTTTTTTTTTTTTACTAGTGGATTTGACATCTATGATCTGTACAGATCACTATATAGAAAAACAGAATTTCTGTTTATTATTTGGATCTTTAGGTCAGAGTGTATGTCTTGAAGGGGAACGTGTAATGCTAATCTCTCTGTCTTCAAACTTTGTTCATACTTCTCACTACTGAAGCCTGCTCTGGGAAGAGGACAGGTTTTGCACAGCAGCTAAATGTTTTCATCGTGATAGTTTATATAGTTTATTCAGTACTTTGTATTCAACATCACTGAGTGAGATGAATTGTCTCTTGCTTAGCTTTGGTATTTTGGTGTTAATGTGACTAATTCAGACTTAGATGTACTTTATAGTAAGACCCACTCTCTACAGGCAGAAATATGTGCCTATGGAGTGTAGTTACTTTTAGATTTCTATCTTAAGCTGAAGCTGCTATCTCAAAAGTAGATGTCAATCTCTGAAGTGCCAAAGTTAGGGCAGTGATAAAAATGGATAACTTTTATAGATATGCTTTTGCTATGTGTTTTTGTCCTTAATTTCAGGCTTGGTTTCGCTCTGTTCTTTTATCTCCATTTCTTTTCAGCAACAATGAGTCTGCTTACTTTAGATATCACTCTCTCCAGAGTGATTAGAAATGACGTGTCTGCTGATAGCAGTTAAGTATTATAGCCTTTAGAATTCTCACTTTCTGTTCACATGTGGATTGTTATCATGGCAACTGAAGTGTCTTTAACTGTACTAACTTTTTTGTTTTGAAAAGAAAGTTTTCTTCAGAATCCTGTCTGAGTATCACAGACCTTTGAACAAATTGCCTTTGGCTCACATGATGTGACTATTCAGTGGGTCTCAGTGTAATTCAGCCTGGCATGTTTCTTCATGTGTACTGGGCCCTGTCTGCTAATGTTAAAACATAAATGGGCTCGGGAAAACTAACCACATAGGAATATATGCTTCAAAGAAGGTTGAGGTCTTATAAAAGATCCTTCAGATAGCTACCTAATGATTATTTAATTCTGTAATGAGGGACTTAAAGGTCATAGAGGTTACTTGCTATGGAGAAATTAGTTCTGCTTCTGCTTGAGATTAGTGTATTATAATAACAGTGAGAAGTACTTGGTTTGTGTTTGCACATGTACCTTGACTATTCAGTATGCCAGTGCCAATAATGCAGGAATGCTAGACTAGGCTACCCATCTACCAAACTGTGGAAGTGAAAATTTGAGTAAGATACCTCTTCCAATATAGAATCTTGCAGCTTGGGATTCTACATATTCAGTATTACCAAGTTTGTGTAGCTACTGAGGCACTGTAATGACAACTCTTTGGAAGCCTGTGTAGTTTAAATCTGAAGTTATGTGTGAATTTGTGGGTTTTCAGGATGAAAAATGTAAATGCTAATATTAGAAAACACTGGCTTTGCGTTGCAAATGCACTGACTTGCACAATTGCGTTGGCAGTGATTTGAGTTTTGCATTCATTTCTGTGCCAATAAAATATTAATTCGTATTTATTCTAGTCAATTCCAAGTAGCTGACTGTACAAACTGAATTGTTTTGTAGCTTCACTCAGCTGCCATGTATTTTTTGAAGGCAATGCAATCTGTTCATGTTGATGGGAATTTTTGAAATTGAAGCATACCTAATATTCCTTTGAAGACGATGTGAAGTACTGCATCTCTAATTAATGAAGTCTAATCAAATTGTTTTCTGTATGCATTTTGTACTTCATCAGGCCTACAAATGACCTGAGATATCCAATGAATTCAGAAAAGATGCACAACTTAGGATGGAGACCTAAAGTGCCTTGGAAAGAAGGAATAAAGAAGACAAGTAGGACTGATGGCTTTTACACTGATATAGAAGTTATAGGAGGAGGGAGGGCGAAAGGGAGGGGGAAATGGGTATATAGGTTAGTTAATGAGAGGCTAAAGAGATAGAATTTAAACACTTAAATTTTACATAGACTTGTCTGCTTTTTTCTTAAAATTTACATGATTTTAAAAAAGTTTAATCCCTTTTTAGTGCTAGAATAAGTTTTGCATGAAGAACTTACAAAATTTAAACTAGATTTTTATAGTATTATAGGTTAAAGTTTTGCATAATGAACTATTAGCATAGTCTTATGATGTCTGTGGAATATTTGATCTTCCCTGTTATCTCTGGTCAGCTTGACTCATCAGCATTCTCTCCATACTAGTTGAATGGTACAAAGAAAACTTTCACAACTGGAAAAACTCGGAGAAAGCTTTGGAGCCTTTTCCTGTGACAGAGCCATTTGCTCAGCTCAGTGGTCCATAGGGTGGTGCAGAACCTGAAGGAGTTTTTTCTACCTCATACGGCCTTTTCTTCAAAGCCTGCAATCAAGTGGCTGCACTGGAGTCTGAATGTTTTCAAGATACATGGCATGAGTACAGAGCTACAGTGCGGCACACCTTTGGAATGGTTTCAGCTTTTGGTGCAATACTCTATTCTCACTAGGTATTGATTTTAAAGACCTGCACGGAGTGAAGCATATTTATAATGCTATAAATTAGTGTAACTGAAGTAAAATCTGCCTTATTAACTAAAATAATTAATTGAAATTATAGCTTTGGAACTTTATGTTAGATTTGTTTTAGTTGTGGAATCATTCATCTGTATTAGTTTGTTTTTACGGTGTAATATATTATTTTTGTCCCTTCAAAGACTTAGGTTCTATTTTTAATCAAGGGGAGAAATGTTATATTTTTTTTGTGAGTCGAAATGAGTTGATAAAATCTAGGTATGGCACCTGTATTGTCCCGTCCATTTCTCTTTGGTAAAGTATTAACTTTGGTAGGTGGCTGATTAAACTGGTACCTACTGTATGACTTTAAATGCCCCTTTTTTAAGGAGAGCAAGGGGGAAAGGTGTCAAGAAGTAGTAGGTGTTCTTGCTGAGATTTCCAGAAGCATTTTCTTAAACTTTTGTCCTCTTTTTACTCTGTTACTGTCTTTTACATGTTAATTTCCTTTTCGTAAATGTAATTGTAACAAACTTGAAATACTGGAACACAGTTAACATTCCAGTGATATTATGTCCTGTGATATGAAGGTTATTTATGGAGAAAATGTTTTTAAATATTTCTTTTACTGTGAATTGTGGGTTACCAGACCTTATTCAATGCAGTGTTTTCACAAATTTCCTTTCTGTAACATTTTAAAGATAAAACAATATTTGAATTTTAATGTAAAATTTGGAAAAAAACATCAATTCTAGAAATATGTCAGTGAATCTTTTTCTAAGTTGATTCAGTAATAAAAGTATGGCGTAACCGGTTTCTTTTAATTAAGAAAAACGTGCTGAAAATGTGGATGGTGGGTTTTTTAAAAGAATATTTTTTAGCTCTTCCTCTATCCTGAAAAATTCCTTTTTTTCCTATTAAAAAATTACTTTTTTTATTTTGAGGTGATGTGGCAGATAACAAAAAAGGCCACTCTTCCTGGTTTTATCAGTTGAGCTTCTGTACTTGGCACAGTCCCAGATCCTTCTGTGGCCCCTGGTAGAGCTTCAAGAAGCGTAGGACTGGGGTGCTGTGGTGTTCTCAGAAGTTGCAGTGACTCCAAAATTGTCTCAGAAACTGGTAGTTAACTCTTAAAACACAAGTGCTTCCAACATCCTCACCCCTCTTGTGTGGTGCATGGTGCTGTTGATAAAATGCCACTTCTCGTTGGCAAGAGTTATCCTAAAAAAAGGCTGTTTTGGGGTTTACCATAGTGCCAAGTATGTGTTCTAAAGTCTGGGAGTGTGGTTTTGAAGGTGAGTTTTCTGTGATAATCTGGGATAATAACGCTACACTTGAATTGTGTGGCAGTTGTATTTTTTGGGTTTCTGATACTTGGTTTGGAAGTCAAAGGCTCCATTTGGGAAGGGCAGAAATTACAGGAGTTAGTATATGTTGGTTTGTTAGCACACTTGGCTAACCAGATACACGTCTATGGATGAATCACTTAAATTTCATTGTCAAACACACGTTGCTGATGACATTCAAATATTTTCTTAATTTTTATATTTTTCTTGAGGTATGGCTTCCATACAATATGCATCCTTCCTTAAAATATCCATGTTCATGTTATGTGTTCTACAGAAGCCAGTACCAGATATAGCTGAAGTGCTGCAAGGATCTGTTTTAGCTGCATGTATGGTTACTGTGGCAGCTGCTTTGGGTTAGATGCACACAAGTCTATATATTTCACCTCTGCTTGTACTGGAATACTGGTTGTGATGTGTTTTTAGGAGGAGAGATTACAGATTACTGAAATCTTACTATTTTAAACCTACATAAACCTTAATTTAAAATTATTTTAAACATTCAAAATTGGTTGGAACACTGCAGATCAATTAACTTATAACGGTGCTACCAGAAATACACAGAAGAAAGCAGTAGGATGCAATTGGTTTATTGAATAGATCTTTCGAAAATTGTTTCGAATATTTAGATGCTGAAGATGCAAGCTTTCATATTTATGTCACTATCCAAACAAATGATATTACTGGGAGTGGATTTTTTCAAAAGATTAATTATTTTTTTAGTGGAAACTGTTCTGGTTTATTTAGGTTTTAAAGATTTAATCCTTCCAACTGACTGAGATTTTTGGCTCAGTATTCCTGCTTTTATTTATATGTATATAAATGTATGCATGCACATTCAAAATATATATTTTTTAAAAAGTCTAGGAGGCATTTTCTTTGAGCTACTTTGCTGTAGATCAGATTTTCTTAGGGGATGAGTGCTCCGGTAGGACCATTTCTTTCACAGGGAAAAGTCTTTTTCCTGTCAAAGAAAACAGCTCATTTTGCCATTAACCTTCTGGCTTCTGCAGGAAGAAAGGAACAAAGGATCAGCTAGTGAACTGTCACTGTGGAGAAGTGTAATGCTTTTAGGTTTTATTTTTCACTGTTTTTACTGGGAAGCATTTCTGCGGATGGCAAAGGGGGAGTGATGTAAAATACTGTGAACACTGTAATCTTTCATTCCATTCTCTCAAGGTTTGTGTCACTGAACAAAGGCTACACCAATGAAGAAAATAAATGGAGTAAGCGTGTATGTCACTTAAATCACTATAAAACTTTCTAGTGGAGAAGACTGGCCTTTGGCAAGGGTCTTCTATCCAGATTCCGTCACGGACTTGGGAAGTTATTTGGGCACAGATATGGGTTTACATCTCTTTTTGGGGTTACTGTTGTGAACTGGATCAGGTATTTGGGAAGCAGCTCCTGAAAGCCCTTGTGCATTGGGGAAAACCAGCATTGCTACCCCATTATTTTGGTGTAGCACACCTGCTATTCAATACCTCCCTCGCCAGCAGCAAGTGAACGGATTTGGAAGACATTGCAGTGGGCAGCTGAGGCAGAGCCATCTGCAGTCATAGAATCATGGAGTGGTTTGGGTTGGAAGAGACCTCAAAGACCATCTAGTTCCCCTCCTTGCCAGAGGGAGGGACACCTTCCACTGGATGAGTTTGCTCAAAGCCCCATCCAACCTGGCCTTGAACACTTCCAGGGATGGGCCATCTAGAGCTTATTCTGCAAATTGTGGCCTGTGGGGCCCTTGTTGTGTGTGTATTGGCTCCAGTCAACTCTTTCTTTCTCCAAGGCTTTTTCTGGTCTGACCTTGGCACTTGCTTACATTTGTATGCTGATTGGCATTAAGGGGTGTCACTGTGCTTGAGGCTGATCATCACTGTCATCATATGATGGACTGGAAAAAATCTTCAGTTTGTCCACCCTGTAGTTTATTTGATGTTGGAGAAAAGTTGTGGGTGAAAAAAAATTTTTTTTTTTTGATTGAGAATGCTTCGTTTTGCTAAAACTGTATTCTTATGCTCTTTAAATAGCCATGAAATGCAAATATCTTTCTATCTTTCTACTTTTCAATAGGAGGAACTTTTAATACAAAACCCCTCCCCTAATTCTTTCTGGGGAAAAGGTGACTCTTAAATATACTATATCAGGGACTGAATTGTCCTACTCTTTTGTTTCGTTTTGTTTTGCATTACCTGTAGTTTTTATTTCCATTTCCATTTCACCTGGCAAAACAAAGGTTTCTGAAAATAATAAAAATCAGAATAACCCGTTGGTCCATAGTACCTCTGTTGTGGTAATGCATGAAAACTCTTAAGTCAATAGTGTTTTGACTTCTAAGCATGCCGTGACACATTTGGAGCTTATCTGCAGCAAAGATCACAAGATTGTGTTAGCTGCATCAGTAGGAGACACGCTTGTTAAGGGATTACATTCAGAATTTCTCAGCAAAACAATCATTGCCAGTGGCAGTGGAAAATCATGAGAAGATGAGATTTTGTATCAGTATGTTGTTTGCACACCTCTTTAGTACAATGGTGTGGGTGGTTTTTTTAACCTTTCCCTGACTGATTTTTTTTTTGTTGAGTGAGAGTTTTTGTTTTCAGTCATGAAACTGCTGGCCCAGTCCTCAGACTTTTTACTTCCGAAAATAGGTCTCCGACTTTTGAAAATTTATCAGCTCCTGAAGAACAGTGTTTGCTCACAAAAGACTTCCCAAAAGTGGAACAACTTGAGGAAAAATACACTCTGAAAGGAAAAGGATATAGGAGGGGTCTATGTCATAGAATATTCATATGGCTGACTTGGGAAGAGGCTTGTTTTTCCCCACCTGAAAAAGGAGGAATTTGTTAAACTCCTCTATTATTGGGGAAGAGAGAGAGGTAAAGAAAAAGTTTTAGTGTTTTTGTTTTGTTGTGGTTTTTGTTTTGTTTTGTTTTTTTTAACCAACACGAGGGAGCAGCAGTGAACACTCTTGCAAAGCAGCCTCTCGCCACGCAACGTGCAGGGAGCATGAATAGAGGATGCTGTCACGGGTAACTCTTTTTGGAGGCATGGGATGTGCAAATAAAAAACTTGGGGGATGAGCATCCAGTACCAGGGCGGTGTGCACTGTTGAGGGCACTTGGTTATATCCCTTGCTTTTAGCTTGTAGCAAAAGGAGTGTTACAGCAGTTGCTTGTTGAAATAAATGCTTAATGAACGATGTGAGCGTAAACTATTTTTTCTTATAACTGTGCTTAGGATTTGTGATTTATGCAGACACATGGAGTTTCTCCTGTGGAACATGCAGCTCCCAGCAAGACCATGGAAAAATGGGGGTGCAGGTACCCCTTGTATTCCCATATATTTGTGATACATCATCTCTGCGAAGAATTTGTCAGGCTTCAAAATAAAACCCCTGAAAACTGAAGCTAAAATACTCCTAATTTAACGCTCCTATATCCCCCAGAATGTTGTAGTTTCTGTTACCCTCCCAAATAACCCACGGAGCCGGAGCCAAATCCAAAATACCATTGTCCCGATAGTAAACACGTGTAGGTTATGTGTGGTACATAGATGTATACAGGTAGTTTTGTGTTACTGCTGCATTTTAATTTGGCTTACGGCGTAATTTTGTTTGCAAAGGCTCTTCATACATTCGTTCGTGCCATCCAGCACACATCTATTTTATTGAAACCACCAAGTATAGAGCTAAGCCGGGTGACGGGTGGGAAAGAACAAATTAGTGCTATCACGCGGTGAGAGGCGGCACGGCAGCCGAAATAGCTCAGTTGGGAGAGCGTTAGACTGAAGATCTAAAGGTCCCTGGTTCGATCCCGGGTTTCGGCAGAAGTGCTTCCTTTTTTTCCTTCTCCCCCTGATCGGGAGGTGGCGAGCGGCTGCTGCTGCTGTGGCCGCCCCGCGGGCTCTGCTCCCGGGGCTCCTGGAGAGCCTGGGAATCAATCCTTTGCTGAGCCGATGCCGAGCGTGTTGCTCACGACGAACCTTTCCCTGCTTTCTGGTTTCCTGTTTTAGCTCTTTTAAGTTTACCTTTTTTTATTAGGGATGGAAAAACAAACCAGCAAGCTTCATTCCCGGTCCCTTCTCTGCCCCTCGCCATCTCCCACTGACGATGACGGGAGGGAAGAGAGAAAAGAAAGTGAAACTGCGATGAGGAGCGGGATGACTGGGAGGGTAGAGGCAGGGAGCGAGGGAGTCTCTCCAGAGTACTGGGAGAGTGACAAAGACAGAAGGATTAGAGATTACTTTTTGCCAAAATCTGGAGCGCAGGTCAAAATTCCCCGGACGTCGCTACTCTGCTCTCAACAGATGGTGAAACTATTTTACTTCACATAAAGGGAAAGGAATACTTCGAGTCCAGAACGGTGGTAATTAATGTCACATAGTCTTTTACCGTTCATGTATTTCCTACTGATCCTTTATTTACTTTTAAGTTGGGAAAAATCACTTGGATTTTTCTGAAGCATATTTTTAAGGAGGGCACCTGGTTTTAATTTGAAGCCATGAAGAGGCCGGAAGTTTATTAGTTGTCCTTGGTAATTTGTTGCAATTCCTTTAATTTGGGCCTGCCTTTTGTTAAACCTTTTCTGTCTTAGAACAGGTATCTTCATGCTATGTGGCATTTGGTCATCATGAAACTGTCAAGTCAGCACCCAGCTTTGTTTTGATAAGCTGAAGAAATCAAACTCTTTAAGACTTTAATTTTAAGACATTTTCTCCTGTTTTCAGGTATTTTTTTTTAGTCTTTTTAATATACTGATGCTAGAACAATATACAGAAAAAGGACTTTCAGTATTCATGTCATCAGTGCAAAACACAGCAGTAAAGCAGCTCCTTACTTCTCTGTTCAGTGTTTTTCACCTATTCCCAAAAAGGTGTCACTGGTTATTTTCTAATCACAGCCTCACATTGATGTTGAATTACTTGTGTGATACAAGGAGCACTCACTACAGATGAATATCCTATTTGTACAAACAGGGGTAGTGGTAGTGTTACTTAGATCTCTACTAATAAGACAGATAAGGGATAGTATAACTGCTTATTTTAGTGTTTTTCCTAAAGATTTTTTAAGCTTTCAAACAAACATCAAGACTGCTCGCTTGAGTACTCAGGTATAGAAGGAAAGGCTAAAATGATCGCTTTTGAATTCTCATATGTACTTTGGCACGTTTGATATAAAAAATAAATATTTTCTTTTTTACAAAAAGCTTTTAATTATTCATAAAAGACATTAATGGTTCTTTGGGAATGAGTAAGGGAGGTATTAATATCCTGCAGATGTGTTATCAGAGAGGCAAAAGAAAGAACGACTGTTTACTTTCAGGCCTTTTTCATGCTGCTGAATAAGAGAGAGTTGTGGAGCAGACTTGGACATCAGACCTCTGACTCTCTGCTTGTCTTGTGCACCAGCACCCTGAGAGACAAGGCACGTTTGCTACAGAGGGAACAGCCCCACACAGTGCAGAGACCATCCAGCTGGTGCTGCTCAACCAGGGGGCCAGGATGTGGCCCTGAGACTGCTTTTATGCAGTGGTCTGGCCTTACCCACTCAGTGCTGTTCTGGAGGTTTGATGCCCTCTGCCACGGGATTTTTTGAGGGCCAGGAAAGTTGTGGGTCACTCTCAAACTGAGTTTTAGCAGGAGTACCCAGGCACATGGATGTATGACAAGTATGTGCTGTGGTAGTGTCTGAAATTTCTATTTTTAAGCTAAGGATAATATTACCTGTGACAACAATTGCCTTCTCAGAGGCTTTGTGATGTTAAACAGAAATTTTGTGGAACACTGAAATACTAAGTGATAGCATTGATACTGAGAAGAAAATCTCAACTTTGTTTGCAGTGGGATTTGGATTGGTGGTTGGCTTCCCAAGGAAGTGGTCACAGCACCAAACCTGACAGAGTTCAGGAAATGTTTGGATGATACTCTGAGGCACATGGTGTGTCTCTTGGGGATGGTCCTATGCAAGGCTAAGGGTTGGACTTGATGATCCTTGTGGGTCCCTTCCAGCTCAGCATTTTCTGTGATTCTGTGTCCCAGCACTGCAGCTCACAAAGGCTTGGATGCTGCTTCAACACCGAGTATGGCCTAGGGTCTTCTGTGGAAGAAGAGGATAAAATTAAGAAATAAACTTAATTCTGGTATTTTTTGACTTCTATCTGTTTGATTTTGCAGGCTTGATGCAGATTTCTAATGTGATTTGGCAGGTTCTGTGAAAATAACTGCAAGTGTTGCTGCTTTATTGCTTGTCACACAATAGTCAGGCATTTTTCATTCAGGTGTATCTTGTTTACATAATCTTTTTTTTTTTTTTTTTTTTTTTTTTTTTTTTTTTTTTTTTTTTTTTTTTTTTTTTTTTTTTTTTTTTTTTTTTTTTTTTTTTTTTTTTTTTTGCTGCTTTCTAGATCTATTCTTGCCAGCAAACATTTCCATTTATTCTTCTATTAGCTTCTTCCCTCAAGATGAACCCCTTGCTAGGACACAAATCCAGGCTACTTTCACGTCTTTCTGAGACTTTATGTTTTAGTCACAAAGTTCCTTCTCTGTGACTGGGAAACTTCTCTGCCCCTGCAGATATGGTTACATATACTTTTTAAAATGTCTATCAAATACTGACGTTGATACCTCACAGGGATTCAGAGGAAAAATTACATTTTACTATGTTACTTCAGCTTTATGCAAATATTTGAAATCTGGTGGATTTGTTTCACGTGCTTTTTCCATGACCGTCTTTGGCTTCTGTTTTAAGTGAATGAAAACTGGGGCAGAAGAAGCAGCTCAGAGAGAGGTGAACCCGACATCCTAGCTCTGCTTCAGGCTGCAACCACTTGCAACCACAGAACATGACAATTAATAAAGAAGTTTAGAGCTTTACTTTGAAACACCTACATTTGGTATTTCTGACAGCGATGGGAGGAAGTTGCTGTGCCTGATGGTTTTTCATAGGCTTCTGGAGGGTTTTAGCAACTTCAGGTGATCCTCATGTGATGTGATTGTCCTCTTACTCCATGTCCCTAAAAAGTTCCCTCCTTGTCCCTGATTGCAATTTCTGCACTTGATATTTGTTACTGTCTTGCCTGCCTCTCAGCAGTGAAAAAATGGTACTTACATGTAGTAAAATTTCCTACTCTTTGGGTTGAAAATTAGGTTTGTTTGATAGAAGATGTTTGTTTCTGTCTCTTGACTAAAAGATATCTGACTTTGTCTCCCTCACAGTTTACAGCCATCTGGCAAATCTCATTTAGTTATGCAGTATGATAGATGCAAGAAGTTTAGAAAATATGACTCAGGACTCACATTTAGTGGTTTTTATTTCTGTATATTTTTAATAACAAACCTTAGTTATTGTCTATCTGGTTTCTGGTCCTGTAGAAGAACTAGAATTGTTTCAACTTTCTGGAAATAAAATGCTGCTAAAAAGAAAACAGAAATTTTCAGCTGACAAAACCTCATGTAATGAGGCTTTTTGTGATCCAGTTCCTTGGGAGTTTTGGGTTAATTTTTTTTCTTTTTTTTCTTTTTTTTTTTTCCTTCCCCAGCGATATATTCCAGAGTTCCTACTTTGTGCTTTTGTAGGAATATAGAACTCATATTTCATAGTAATGTAGATCTATAGAATATATGGTACAGTTAACAAGGCAAATCTGGGGCAGTTAAGCGAAACCTTAACCTCCAGTTCTGCTATGGTTATCAATGCTATCTTTATTCCTCAGTGAACCTCAGAGGAAACATTATACTTTTTCTTTGAATGTACATACATCCTCTTGCTTTAAGCATGGGAGCATTCATTATTTTATCCAACAGTGTTCTTGGGATTTAGCCCACATGACATGAGGGATGAGTATCTTTTGTTCCATTTTATTAATTCCATTGGGATAAGCAGTAGCATTAGGATTTTGAATAAAAATTGTGAGAGAAGAGTGTCTTCTGGAACAGGCTCTGGAAAGATTAATGTAAGATTCCCACCCAAACTATACTATGATTCTATAATTTCTGATATGATTTCAAATACCGTGTTTTTCTATCTTTCAGATTTTTTCTTTTAATGTGATACAGAACCAGATCTGGATTTCCTTCTTCATATTTTCTCCCCTGTGAATAGGACAATTTGTTGCATAGGTGAATTGTTGAGATGAGAGCCTGTGTCCTACCCTTCCACACCGCAGACAGAGTCTTAGGCTCACGCCTAAGACTGATCATGTCCCAAGTCATGGGCCACAAAGACAGCCTGCAAGTTCACTGGGCTTCAGGCTCCTAGCAGGTTTTGCACAACATCTGTAGAGCTCCACATGTGCAAAAACCAGGATATTAAATCAGCTTGTATTCCATTTCACATTATGTAAACCAGCATAAATCTCTATGGAGGTCCTCCCTTACCACAGCCATTTAGTGACATTCATCTCACTTCACTTTAGGTATTTAGAAGACCAGTGTCTGTCTGAGTTTGAAACAGTAACCCTCACCTCCTTTTAAGTTCAAGACAGAGAAATTAGGATAGAGAAGTCATCTGAACTTGCCAAGATTTCAGTCTGAAGGAGGTGTAATGTTCCCTGGAGGTGAATATACTCTATAACTGCATTTATAGCTAGCCCAGATTAGGAGCCGATGAAATAATTCTGGAGAAAAAGCTGGCTTTGAGTAGCTGATCATTGCAGCAGTGGTTTAATCTGTCGGTCAGTATTTTATTTATCTAAACTATTAATAGCTTGAGCTTTTATCTATGTTCCTACACAATATGGACACTGGAAAATGTATGCTTGTTCAGTTAGAAAGTCTGAGTCTCACTAACCGAATGATGATACTCCTTCATGATCACCGAAGAAGTTTCTCAGACGTATTAAATGAGGGAGTAGGAAGGAAGAACGATCTTACAAAGGAAATGGGAGTGCTCGTTCATTACCTGTGACAGAAAAGAATAAAACTACTGTAAGGCAACACCTGACTTAAAAGTATAAAAATGTCTATTTAAGGCCGTGGAAAGATCTAACTGAGTTGACACAGGCATCTGCCATACTAAAGCAGTGTATGATTTTAGGACCTTTCTATGCAAGTTGTGTATGGTACATACTTCAGTTAACATATGTTCTGGGAGAAGTGAGAAGCAAAGTGCCATCAAATTTGTAGCTTTTTAAGTGAATGTCTTTAATGAGGAATTCCCATTGCAGTCAGCTCCAGACGTGTGGGAGGCAAGTTCAGCCAGACTGCAAGGCCCAGTGAAGAATCAGTGAGGAATCCAGGTGGGATTCATCTATCTAAATTAAGTACATACCGCTAAAAGTGGTAGGTGCTCAATTGTCCCCTTACAAGACATAAATAAATTGAGGTTAGGTCTTGTGTGGTGCAGTTCATCCCTTCCTTATGTAAGTACAGAAAACAGGCCAAGTGAATTGCACCCTAAACCCATCTATTTCTCTCCATTAAGAGAGTATCTTACAAAGGAAACCCTGAGTGACCTGGTATGTAGATACCAATAATCAATAGATATCTAACATCAAGTGAGATAAATTTCATCCTCTGTCACAAGGAAGCCTACAGGTAAATCCACAAAAAGATGATGTGAAGTTGGTGACACAGGGAAAGCTTGAGTTATCCAGCATCCAGACTGATAGGTTATAAGTACAGCAGCCTTATGGTTTTTGAGGAAAGAAAACTCACATACGACTGTGAAACTGTCTTTAACTCAGGTTGAATTCCTGGCTGCACTCATCTTATGTATTTTCCATGAGACCTGAGCAGATCGTTCTTCTCTGAGGTCTTCTTCTGTTGTAACAATATGTGAACATATTGTAGTATAAAAATTGGTTTTCAGGAAAAGAATTCCACAAATCAGAAAGGGACTGGATAAAAAATATGAGAAGCCAGGAGATGAAGACCCTGTTTATATGAAGGAGGATTTTGTGCAAGGGCAGGATCATGAGATCTTCAGAGCTGCTCTGGCATGCCCAGACTTTGGCCTCATTCTCCCACATACAGTACAGCGAGACAAAGGGTAAGGTGGTGAAAGGGCGGTAGTTTGTGCTGAGAGTTCCCAAAGATTTAAATTCGCTAGGAGATTCAGGAAACCTAGAACATGCACAGGTGTCTGGAAGCTTTCCTTATAGGTTTCCTTATAGAATTGTCTTTCTTCTTGTTTTTTTCTAGAGTTATCACCTGTTTTTATGAAATAAAAATTTATTTATTCTTTCTATTGATATATTAGTTTCCACACGAATTTATACATAGAATGTTTTATTTTGACCAAAATTCCTTCCAAAATGCCAAAGGCTAAATACTTTAATGGCTTGATGTTAATCTGTGCTTGAGTACAGTAGAAGGAGCCTGAGAAACAATAGTGTCATTGAGAAAAAAAATGTAAACCCACTGCCTACTTACTACTCAGGAATTCTGTATTACTTGTGTGAATTGTGTTTAGTGATTTCTTTGCCTGTACCTTGAAGTACTCTTTTTCTTTATTTCCTCTCTTGCCACATCCTCTCTTTGATGACAGGATGAGAAGTTTGCTATTGAGGGTGACCCTGGTCATGAATCCAGACTACAAAGTAGCTGAAATCCTGTTTTCCTGTACTTTCAGTGTAAAGCCTAGATGTTTTAAATAGTATATTTATTAACGCAGTTTCAGATGTGGTAGCCTGACGTAGTAGCTCAGATGTGTGGTGTGCTGGGTTCTCCTTGCCTGGATGCAAGGTGCCCACCAAAGCCCTTTTGTCATTCCCCCTCTCAGCTGGGCAGGGGAGAGAAAATACAGCAAAAGGCTTGTGGGCTGAGATAAAGACA
>NW_020955334.1:318582-370041 GCF_003031625.1 Empidonax traillii | reverse complement strand
GTATATTTATTAACGCAGTTTCAGATGTGGTAGCCTGACGTAGTAGCTCAGATGTGTGGTGTGCTGGGTTCTCCTTGCCTGGATGCAAGGTGCCCACCAAAGCCCTTTTGTCATTCCCCCTCTCAGCTGGGCAGGGGAGAGAAAATACAGCAAAAGGCTTGTGGGCTGAGATAAAGACAGGGAGAGGTCCCTCATTAATTACTATCATGGGCAAAGCAGACTGAAATGGGGAAATTAATTTATTACCAGGCAAATCAGAGGGGGGTAATGAGAAATAAAATCAAATCTTAAAAACACCTTTCCCTCATCACACCCTCCACCCTGGGCTTAATTTCACTCCTAAATTCTCTACCTTCTCCCCACCAGCAGTACAGGGAGACAGGGAATGGGGACTGTGGTCAGTTAATCACATGTTGTCTCTGCCACTCTTTCCTCGTCACACTCTGCTCCTGCTCCAGCCTGGAGTTCTTCCCACAGGAGACAGTCCTCCATGAATTTCTCCAATGTGAATCCTTCCCACAGGTGCAGTCCTTCAGGAACAGACTGCTCCAGTGTGGGTCCTGGCAGGGACACAAGTCCTGCTACCAAATCTGCTACAGTGCAGGCTCCTGTCTCCACAGGTCCACAGGTCCTGCCAGGAGCCTGCTTCCCACAGGATCACAGCCTCTGTCGGGCATCCACATCTGGTGTGGAGTTCTCCACAGGCTGCAAGCAGAGAACTTGGACCCCCGTGGACCTCCATGGGCTGCAGGGGGACAGTCTGCCTCACCATGGTCTTCCCTACAGACTACGGGGGAATCTCTGCCCTAGTGCCTGAAGCACCTCTTCTTCCTCCTCCCCCTTCTTCACCGACCTCAGTGTCTGTAGAGTTCTTTCTCTCACTTATTCTCCCTCTTCTCTCTGCAGTTGCCATTATGCAATAACTTCTTTCCCCTTTTTAAATCTGTTATCCCAGGTACATCACTGCTGATGTATCATTGCTGATGGGCTTGGTCTTGGCCAGCGGCTGGTCCATGTCAGAACCAGGTGGAATTGTCTCTGTTGGACATGGGGAAAGTTTCCAGAAGCTTCTCACAGAAACCACCTCCGTAGCTCCCCAGCTGTGAAACCGTGGCAGGAAAGCCCAGTATGTGTGGACAAGGTGGTGAAGTCACAGTTTTTATCATTGGCTGTGGCTCAAGTGCTCAGATTTGCTGCCTTAAAAGTCCTTTGGCAGTTCAGGCAGTAGTACCAACACACAGCACTACTCATTTTTCAAGACAGAGGAAAACTCCATAGTAAATAAAAAGCCATTCAGGATGCTATTATTTAAACTGGTATAGTGCTGATACTGTGCAGCCCCAACAATGGCTCCTTTATTTAAGTGTGATTGCTGCAGGGAAAAATGGGGTACCTTCTCAACAGCAATGTACCAAGGGATGGAGAGTGCCTGCTGTTTTCCCGATGACTGATTGAAAGACAACTGTCTTTTTGTAATTTTGCTCAGTGTCTTCCTCACAGTGTATCATGCAGCAGCAGGCAACCACCAATGCCAGCGACACAGTGGCGTCAGGATGTGGGATCTCTCTGTCCTTTTTCTGTCAGTCCTGATTCTCCCTGCCTGGCCAGGAAAGGCACTCCTAAAATGCTGATGCATTACAGAGCAGCAGAGGCTAGTGCTACACCTCTACTAGGACTACATGCTGTTGTGTGCTCCCAGTTATGTAGTAGTGATGGAGTAAAGTTCTCATAATAAAAACTACATGTGTGCCACTCTTCTACTTACAGTTTTCCTTCATCTTCCTTCATCAATCAAATAATTTCCATGTTATCCTCTGCCTGCTATTCCTTTTCCCGCACTCTTTCTCCTTCTTTATGTACTATACTGAAAGCACATTTTCTTGCCTTTCCTTGACTTGTGTGCCTCAAAACCTTGCCTTGCTCTGAGCTTACTCTTTCTGTCTCCTAGAGGGTCACAAATGCCAGTCATCCTTCTTATGGGTGTCTGAACTGAGTCACTTTTGATTATAATGGCTGTTTGGACACATTTTATGTATAGACACATCTGGGTATGATAGGTTAGCTGAATCCTATACATATGTTTTGATTTTATTTTGGTGATGCTGATGTGTTCGCTGTAATTGCTTTTCAGAGAGTAGGTTGGTAACTTTGAATCTAGGTTAGTCAATGCCTTGTACCAAAGACAATCATGCTAGAGAGGTGTATTCAAGTGCTGAGTAGTATGGAGAAGAGTGTTGTGCAGAGGGTTTTTGAGTCAGTGCTTCCATTTAAAACTCCTGAGTTTGATCTACATATTTTTGTCAGCAACTATTCACACTTCCTGTGTTTTTCATGTGTTGTGTCAAGAGCAGCAGGCAAAAGTCAGTTCCAGGTAAACTGAATCCAAAGTGAGATGTGTTGAAACCCATTTCAGACTACGTGGTATGGCTAATTGGCTTTGTGCCTCCATAAATGAGGTAGAATCATATTTCAATTTGTCTGGCAAACAATAAGTTTTTGATATAAAGATGAGAGAACCTGAAAGTGCTGATAACAGTGTCTGCAGTGTGGATGAACTCTTTAGCTGCATGATGACAATAATCGGCTGCATAGATCATGGACTTCTTGTGCCAGAATGGTGTGGTTGAACATCTATTGAAATATTGAATAGCACAGACATATCCATGGCAGTTTTTATTATACATGCTTACAAAAATGGCTAAACAACAGAGTTGGAAGGTAGTGAAACCTTACAGCGAAGCAGGGCGAGTTGCCAGGTTTTATTTAGTATGATGAACCTGAATTGATAGCTATTACTTCAGACTCAAAGAACCACTTATAACTACTTTATTTTGATTTATTAATTTTATTGCTCTATCACACAAGGGTTGCATTGTGGGCAAGAGCTGCTGCATACTAGGAGCTTTTAAAAGTTATTTTTGTCGATGTTCTGAACAGAACCACTTGCATGCATGTCTGCTGTGTGTATTGATCTCTTAGACTGTCTCCTGCTAGGTGGGTAATAAATGCTCAGCTGTGACAGTTTTGAAAGTCCAATAGCCAGATCAGCTCCAAAACAACCTCTGGTGTAATGATGGGGAAAGGATTAGAGAGCAAACAGTGACCACTCACCCTTTAAAAAAAATTAAATAATTTATTTTGCATGCAAAATGGTTATTAGGAAGGGAATCCTTCTCCACTTGCCACTCAGATGTTTTCAGTAAAAGCACTGGAGTTCTGCAGTTGGCAGGTGGGGTCTTCATCTCAAACTTATACTACCATGTTTATTAATTTTTGTTAATGATGCACCTATATCCTCTGCACTCCCAGCTAGTTTTCTACTGCTGCTGCTTTAGTGGAAAGTATTATCTCACAGTGAACAAACTAAAAGAAAAGACTTTTCCTCTTCTATTTATTTCTGTTTACAGGGTTTTGATTAAAAGAATAAACATGTTTATCCAGCCACCCCAACTAAAACAAGACTGTCAATTTCTCAAAGCTCATGAAAGACTAGGCAAAATAAATCTGAGGCATTCATTCTCCTGACAAGCTGCCAGAGTCTGCAGAACTTACTTTCACACTGGCATCTTTTCTGCCCTTGATGTCATGTGCAAAACACGAGGATTTATGCCGTGCTAATCCCTCTAATGAGGGCTTCTCCCAGCTTCTATATAAACCCTGCTCAAAGCCGTGGCTGCTGGGCAGGCACCACAGAGTCAAAGCACCTTTTGAACTGCATTCAAGGCAATTAAGAGACTGGGATTAAGCAAACACCCAACACCAGCACCCTCAGCAGTGAGAGGGATTACCCTGGTTGGCCAGGGCACGTTGCTGTAGCAAGGCCAGGTTGTCCCACGGCAGGGATATCCCTGCTCCGCTTACTCAGGTCCAGTGGAAAGGCAGAACCTGCATCCAGCCGTAATGGGCATCCTGAGGTGGCTCTTCTGGGCTGGGCTGGGCTGCTTGAGCTGCTGCTGTCCCGTACAGGCACAGTTTCCTCGTGTCTGCATGACGGTGGAAGCCCTTCGCTTGAAGCGCTGCTGCCCAGCCTTGGGGACCGAGCCAAGAAACATCTGCGGGTCCCTGCAGGGCAGGGGACGGTGTGAGGGGGTGCAGGCAGACACTCAGCCCTGGAGTGGCCCCTACACCCTTCAAAATGTGGATGACCGGGAACGGTGGCCCCTCAAGTTCTTCAATCACAGCTGTCGGTGCACAGGTGAGATGGGTGCTGGGGGAGGGGGTGGGGATGGATACGTCTCCTAACCTTGCTCCAAAGGCAAGAAACATCTCTTATGGCATAAGGCACCAAGAAGACTTCAAATATTATTAATTTCCTAAAACATCTGCCATGTTTATAATACTATCAGCACTTTTTCAGAGGAGCAGGGTCAAAGAAGTGATTCCTCTTATGCAAAATATTGTGTTTTCCTCTGTGGAGGTGGCTCCACAGGATTTTGGACCTTCCAGTGCTGTATTCAAACCTCTGTCACTGCTAATTGTGCAGTGAATGTGGATCAGTGTGCATTGATCAGAGATTTATTCCTTTCGGAGTAGTACTTTGCAGCACAATATAGCTCTGTGCACTGAAAATGTCTGGATGTCTGGCCAGGATGTTTCCCAGGGTTGTTAACTAAGTCTACAACTTACACTGATCCAAAATGTGTCTATACAATCACCAAAGAGGCCATGCCATTCTTTCTCTCCCCATCTCCAGCTGCTCCTTCTCACTGGTGACTTCATCTTTTCTCCTGTGTTTGCAAGCTGGAGGTGAAATGGATCTGGGATAAGGTTTAAATAAGACGACTTCACTAGTGCTAGCGGGAGGGAGGGGGTAAGAAGGTGAGGCCAGGGCAGATAAGGTGGTAGAGCTTTTCTCAGCAACAGACCTGGTTGAAGAAGAGTTGAAATGAGCAGGAACTGCAGACTGAGCCCAGGAGATGACACTAGGAGGTGGGCAAAAGGCACATCCCAGGCATTGAAGTCACTTGCTAAGCAGCTTTCAGTTGAAGCCTGGGATTTCTTGCTGAAAACAAATTTGTTTGAATTTTCTAACATGGGAAGAATAGACTGCTTTCCTTCAGCGTGATTCTTAGAAATAGCTGAACTGTTTAGTCTAAAATAGATCTTGTCTCTCACTATCAAAAAAGCCCAGATCAATCTGAGAAGGCAGCACTACAGAAAATTTCAGCCCAAAAGGTAAAGTTTTCCAATGCTGCTAGCAATTGGAAACAGAGAGGTAGTGGCAGATGACTTAAACAAATGCATGGCATTACTGGAACTCCTAAAAATAATAACAACAGACTTTAGAATATAAATCAGTTTTTATCTCTTCCTTTGACTGGATTTCAGATGCTTGAAATAGAAGTGTGGAAGAATTTTTCCAGAAACTTTACAAAAAAAAAAAATTGGATGGAGGTTTTTTCGTTTTAAAGGTTCATATATACCTCCAAAACTTAAGTCAGGTATCACATACAGGCACAAGAGTGTCTGAGTCAGAAGAATGCTAGAGCACATGGGCATACACCCATATTTACACAGTTAAAGTAATTAGGACATGAAAACCTGGAAGTGAAGAGCAATGGAGACAGACACGGTCTGCATAGGCAGACATTAATTTTCTTATCCAAGCAGGGATCTAGATGGTATTTGATATTTGCAGGACTGAATCCCAAGTTACGTGAGCAGAATGTGGTGTTCTTTCATTCAGCCTTACTACTGCTGAACTATCTGCTCTCCTTGTCTCTTTCAGTTTGTGTTCTCCTGCTGTATTTTTATTTCACTTGGATTCCTCTTTATCCTTGCAGTTTTTAAATCTAAATATACTAGTGATAAAACATTAAGGTGGAAGGAACCCCAAGGATGATTTTCAGAAAGTTTTCCTGGGCTGTGCTCTGCTTGATGCTGTATGGGAAGATATTTCTAGGATAATGCTAAGAAGTCTGGAGCTGTGTGGGATTTGAATTAGATCTGATGCTTTTACAATGCTGGTAATTGTGTCTCTGTGTCTATTAGGGGTTTTTTGTATTTTTTCCCCCCACTTGGTTTTATACACTGGTTGGCTATCTGCACACCAGAGTTTTAAGTGACACGATGTGGTATTTATTAGGCCTCCAGTGCCATGGTGCCTGTAACATAATGGTACCTAGGTAAGATAAATTAAATGTGCTCATTCAAAGGGACATGGAACAGTGCACCATTAAGGTATCTTATTTTCCAAATGGATATTATTTGCAAACTGCCTATTTGAAATGGTTCCTAGACTGTGCAAACTCCAGCCTCTCCAAGGCTCTTTCTAGCATTTTAACAGTATAAATGGTAGTGTTCCAGTGCCATCTTGGCACTGTTTAATTTAGAGTTTAGACATGGTGTAAATTATAACCTATGGGAACTCCAGCTGCCATGTAGCTGATTATTTGGTTAGACAGTACCATTTAAACATGTCATATAACTGGTGGCTGTATGGTTGGAAACCTGAAAGAGCTACGAGGAACAGGGCCAGGAATTTCCAAAAGGGGATTTCTGGAGTTTTCGCAATAAATTAATCCATTTGAGCTTTCTGCTAAAAACTTCTCTAAGATGAAAAGAACAATGAAAATTTGTCCATTTGTTGAAGCTGTTCACTGAGGTATCCATCCAGTTCTGGATACTAAATATTTATTAAAAAAAAAGAAAAAAGGAAGGGAAGGGAAGAGAAGGGAAAGGGAAAGGGAAAGGAAAGGGAAGGGAAAGAGAAAGGGAAAGGGAAAGGGAAAGGGAAAGGGAAAGGGAAAGGGAAAGGGAAAGGGAAAGAAGGAAAGCGAAAGTAAAAGGGAAAGGAAAAGAAGGAAAGGGAAAGGGAAAGAAGGAAAAGGGGAAAGATCCCAAACGCAAATATTGATGAATGGTTATGGGATCATACTAATTTCTTTTCCATTTCTAGGCTTCAGCAGATAATATGCATTAGTCTTTCTTTAACTGGGGAAAAATGGAGTAAGATTAGTACAACAGGAAGATCCAGCTTTGCTTCCCATTTTTTGTACCAAGGGGCATGGTCGAAGAAACAACTGCAAATCTGTTGTCAGGATGCTGCTTGCCACATGTTTCACTCAGTGTGTTGATTGCAGCAAAAATATAATCTCTATAAAAAATATTGGGTTATGGCATGAATGTAGTTGGAAGGTAGGAAAGAGTTGTTAGTTCCTATCTATTTTCAGTTTTGAATTAATTGAATATCTTCTACAATTGGTTTGGGTGCACCTCATATTAATTCAATTTATATGAATTCTTAAACTGAAATGACCTGATGTCAGATCCTGACAGTGTGCAGTACTGTGTGAAGGGGAATCTGGTAATTTGTTTTTCAATAAGGTGTCTGTGTTGAATTAGACAAAGTGTTGGATACACTTATCTAACTTTGAATATTGAGACTTGTAGCTAGCTAGACAACAAAGCAGTATTTCAGTGAGATAAATCTAATTTAGAAGAAAATTATTTTAGAAGATTTATGAACTAAATGCTATTTTGAGTTCTGAACGATAACATTTTACAGATACATATCTGGTATAACACTTTAAAAACTCAATACACAAGACTATTGTGAAAAACCACTGCAGTCAGTCATGTGGTTGCTAGTACAGATTGTGCCAGTGATTAAACAATGACGTAGTTTGAGTTCACCAAGAAGTTAAACATAATTATAATTCTTTTTTTTTTTTTCTGCTGCCACTTTCTAAGGTTTATATGTAGGCATTTACTGAATATTCTCAGTTAAGCCATGTAGCTCAGATGATGACCATCCCCTGAGATAAAATTGAGCTTCTGAAGTAGTTATAAAATACACTTAAATTACTTATTGTGGGAGAATATGCCTGTTGGATAATACTAAATAATAGCCATACCTTGATGATCCCATTAAATCCTGGAGTAGGTACAGATCTTCCACATCCTTCAGACTACCAGGATGTCTAAATGAAGAGCTAGAAGAGAGAGGACAGTTAGCCATTTGTCTCACATGGTAGGAATCCTGATCCTACTTTTGGGACACTGCAGTGTGCTGGTATTTCAAATCTAATGTAACTCCTGTTTTAATGCAATGGCTAAAGAAGCCTGAAAAGGAGTCCTTTTTCCTCATTCAATAAATGACGTGTATTAAGCTGGTCTCTGTGGAAGGAAGAGGTGTGGCAGCTGCTTGGGTTTCATCTTGGTACAATAAAACAAGGCAGAAGATGGGGAGTGTTGAGTAGGTTCATTTGTACTGAATAAAATACACTGAGTTGATGGAGTTATTAATTTGTGTTATGTTTGGTGTCTGAAGGACAACCACATGCTACGACCTCTAAGAGGCATTAAAATCCATGAGCTAAGGCAATCTCTGGGCTTGAGAACCAGCTACAGTGGTATGTGATGACTGGTGTTAGTTTACACCAGTGATGTGTATAAACACATATCAAGTGTCATGTCATAAGAAGTGTATTTGTCTCAGTGCCATGTCCAGAGACTGACCCAATGGGAGGAGTAGCATGGCCATAGTGTCTACAGAAACAGTGAAATTCACTCAACTTCACTGAGAGAGAGCACCATAAATGCTGGTGAGATTAGTCACAGAAGAAGTCAGGCCCCCAGGCATGTTATCCCATATCCAGACAAAAAGGCTAGTGGAGAAGACATCCCAGATGATTTTTTTTTTTACCAGCAGCAGTACAGTGGTCATTCCTGTAAACAGGGGAACAAGCCAGGAGCATCCAACAGGGACATTGTCTCCTGCCTGGGCACTGGAATGACCTCCAATGCTATGTTCTCTGGGAACCACAAGAGATGATAATAATCTCTGTTGTCCCTGGCATAGCCTCGGGAAGGTAGTACACTGAGTTGCTATGCATTAGTCAGTGAAGATGAAAAAATGCTAAGGCCTAAATCCTTGCATGTTCCTGTGGTTTCTGTGTGGAAAATGACCTTGAATGGGTTTAGCTGTCTTACTGAAAATATCTACTGTGTGCTACATCCTGCCCTCCTAGAGCTGTACTATTGCAGTCCACCATTACCAGCATAGCAGACACAGAAGTTAAGTTGTAAGAGGACATACATTTCACAGTATTGTCATGTAGGAAGTCCACACAGTGGTAAATGAATTTTCTGAAAACAGCAATGCATCATTTCCAGACCAGTGGCCTGGTAGAGTGCTTTAGAAACAAATGCTGCAAAAGCGGTTTGGGTGGGACATAAAAACCCCTAGGTCTGATTACTGCAGACGTTCCTGTTTGCAGTATAGGAAATCTCACAGACCTCCATCAGCTTCTTGCTAATTTCAGCTGCTGCATAACAACAGTCCTGTGATGAGTTTATTGAAAGAGAATGACAAAAAGCAACTTTTGATATCGTGAAGTGTTGCTATTATGTGTGTTTCTGACAATAGAACATTGTCAAATAGACCCAAGAATGGCACAAACATGTTCAACACAATCAACAAAAATATTGCAGTGTGAAATATCACTTTCTCTGGAAATCATCTCTTTCTGTTTGCCAATCTCCACTGCAGTCTTCCTACTTATTCAGTAAAAGCTCAGGTCACATTGAAAAGTGTCTGGGGAAGTGATGGAAAGAATAGACTCCTTGGATTCCTTCATAGATCTGGTGGTTAAGGGAGAAAATCCTACAGAGCATCAACTGGAAATAATTATCACCTGCCCAAGGGAAACAGGTAAGAAGTCATTGGTCCACCTGGCTCCAAGTGCCACACAGAAAGAGAAAAGCTTTTTTTCCCATGTAGATTCTTCAGTGTTTCACGCTTTTGCAATTTTTTTTCCGAGACTGAGGAGGCACATAGAGTATACCTAAAATACAGATATTGTCTGATAAAATGATTTCAAGCATCAAGACTGGCATAAATTCAAAGGGCCCTAACTGGAAGAGGAATAGGCACCATCAGAGTCTCAACAAGTGACTGGGAAATGCCTGATTCTGGTATTAAGACCAGACAGGACAAACCTGGTCCTGCACTGACCTTGGTTCTGATAGTGCTATGTGACGCTTATCCAGCACTGTGAGTAGAGGGGTCCTTTAAATGACTGGAAGTGTTACTGCCAGTCTCAGAGGAGGTTGTTGGCAGATCTTTTTATGGTTAATTCCTACTTTTTCATCCTTCTCTCAAAAAGAATTGAAGTGTACCTGCAATGTACTCATGATGCCTCGATGAGTATGAGGCATCAACAGATGCTTTCCAGAAGTTCATGGTCCATGACTGAAACTTGAGCAATATATGTGGCCTAATTAGGCAGTGTTAGAAGATATTCCTGGTATTTGTCATCTGGTCACTTCAGTATGTACAGTGATGTGATAGGCCCTAAAAGCTAGGCTGAGCTGTGAAGAATGAGCAAGTACACAGACAGTGGAGCACACCAAATAGATAACAGTAATAATGCTGTTCTGAAGGGATCCTCAGCATACTAGGATCAAATCAACCTTCTGTGTTGTTTCCCCTGCCTTGTCTGCCATCATCATAATAACATCCATACAATCTTCTTTCTTTCATAAAACTATAACCTTCTTGCTTTTACTGGTATATGTATTCATCCCTAAACTCATGCAGACCTGTGGCTTCACGTGCCTTCTGCCCTAGATGGAACATGGCAGGTGAACCCAGCTGCTTCTACTTGCATCAGAACAAAGGCAGCCCTTCCCCTAAGAGACAGCCATAAGCTACAGAGCCTTCTTGGTCACATCCCTTGTAACCTCGTGGGTCTTTGAATTTGGTAATAGGTTCTGTAGCCCCTGGCAATCTGAAATCTTACTTTGGTGTTAACTGTTGCTGTGCTCATAGACTCAAGCCTACAGCCTAGGGACATTTGCCTATCCCAGAACATTTCATAAGACGCTTCCCTATCCCCATGTTAGCCTGAACACTGTCCTAGATCTAGCAGCACCAACATGTGTGGTAAGCAGTGAGATTTTCTGGCATTTTGGAAAATGATTGGCATCATTGTTGTGGAGTGAATGTTTACAGGGAGCTTGAGGGAGAGATTGGGTTGAGGAGTCTCGGCATAGATTTTTGAGAATGGAGTGGAGATCCCAGTGGACCCATGGTTGCCACTCTGCTCCCCCGTTCCCCTGGCAGCAATGCCCACTGTCCTGCAGCACTGCTATGCCAGCAACCTGCCGGCAGTGCAGGCAGGAGACAGGTCTCCACTGCAGGAATGGTAGGTTGTTCCCTGTATGCCACACCACTGGGGGATTAAGCTGCAGCAGGGCCTTTCTGCTGCTGCCAGCTGCCTGCCAAAATGTGCAAGAGGCCACACATAAAGCAAGCTCTGCTTTCCTGGACTCTTCCATCACATCGGAGAGTCTGACCTAATAGCCTGGAGCAGACCTAATTACTTGCCTTAGGAATAATGCCAGCGGGAAAGGACAGTTCTGCAGTTTTTCTCAGGCTGTTATTGCAGCACCATTTAATAATGCTTAAAGCTGACCAGCAGCACCCCTGGTGCTTGTACTGGTTTGTACACTGTTAAGAGGTGCTAATTTCTCATAAGTTTTGTCCTCAAGAGAACTGTTTTGTTTGGGGATTTTATTCTCTGCCTAATGATCCACGTGAACTGACCCTGTTTTGGGTTTGATCCTTGAAGAACAGGAGTACTTGAGAGCCAATCCAGCAAAGCACTTCATCATGGTCTTAACCTCAATTGCTCAGCTCTCTATTCAGTGAGACTCCTCACGTGCCTGAAGGCTTTGGAGAGCTCTGAGCACCTCAGGGCGTCAAGCCCATTACACAGCGCTTCGCATCCCCATCTGGCTGAGTGTGATACTTGGCCCTACCGTGGCTCTGGGAATCGAGCCAGCCATCCTTCTGGTTAGGCAACTGGCAAAGCTGCCGATCTGCTCAGCTGCTGTCCCTTCCAGGAACTGGCATCTCTGGGGGAAAAAAGTGCTAAATCTTAATTCTTCTGCATTTCACTGTTAGTTTTCCGTGATTCCTAATGTCATGACTGCTTGTACCCTCTTGATCCAGGAAACTTTGGTGGCTACAACTGTGGTGAATGCAAGTTTGGCTGGACTGGCCCCGAATGCAACACAAGGAAGCCAGCAGTTGTCAGGAAAGATGTCCACTCCCTGACAGCCGAGGAGAGAGAGCAGTTCTTCGATGCTCTAGACCGTGCAAAGACAACCATTCACCCGGACTACGTAATTGCAACTCAGCACTGGAGAAGTCTGCTTGGTCCAACCGGAAAAGAACCGCAAATTGCCAACTGCAGTATTTATAACTACTTCGTTTGGCTTCATTACTACTCAGTCAGAGACACGCTAATGGGTTAGTGCTTTTCTTATCCAACCGTCTCTGCAGGTAAAGATGAGTATCACTGCTGAACAAAGGTAGATGCTTAACATAGCTGTGCTACCTCACTGAGCAGTGGGTCCCAGGGACAGAGCTGTGGAGCAAAACAGTTAGTGGTGAGAAGCTGGTGGTCATGAACAGTCAAGGGAGGTGTCCTTTGGACCTGCTGTGGTCTGGTTCCTTACCTCGTGGCAGCTGGAGCACACCAGTGCATCTTCTATCTGGCAAGGGGGCAGTGCACAGTCTTCACCCTTGAGGGAACTAAAGTGTGACCAGGCAGTGACTGACTTCAAAAAGATGTTCTCAGTCCACAGGACAAGGTAGTGTCTGCAGTGGCAGTGGTAAAGGGGCTCTGCAGTGATGAAGGCACAGACCATGAACAGATATTTGGGACCGGAGTGCTGCTGCTTTCTGGAGTCTTCAGCAAGTCACCAAGGATGGGGTTTGCCTGACTAAACACAGTCAGCTTTTAAACCCAACCTAGGTTAGAGGTTTGGGTATATAACCCTATGCTTTCTCCCAAATCCAGATTCTCAGTCCTGATTGCTTTTCTAGACAGAAGTACCTATACCACCCCCATTTCACTGAACCTACTTCTTGCAGGAGGAGGTACCAACCAGTATGGCTTTTCTACCTGGTAGTCCTCTGTGCAAGCTGAACAACCCAGCAAGTCTCCTTGCTGGAGGTTGTCTGCTACTCTGCAGTGGGTTTCATTCAGTTTGCCCTTTTCACATGGTTCCATTTTGCAGGGCTGAAGGAAGCAGTCTCTGGCCTAGTGAGAGCAAAGGTCCTTCAGGGAACAGGACAGTCATATGGAAAGGGAAAGAGGTAACTTCTAGTGCTGCTGCAATGGTAAATAAACACATATGTGGGTTGAAACTTGCTGCAGTGATAAAAAATCCATATGTCATTTTAAGCCTCTCACCTTTGAGTATCTTAGTTCTTGTGCAACAGCAAAATACAATACAAAAAATAACAAACACATAATAAAAAACACATAATAACAAGAACATAATTAAAAGAAAATTGGCAAAGAATGTTGAGTTACTGTTGGCATATTGTGGAAAATGCTGAGGTTCTCTTAATAGATACATGGTGTAAGTCCTGCAGCTGAGCAAGAGAATGAGATAATGTGGTACATATTAGCAAGGAGATAGGGTTTTAGAAAGTAAAACTGCTTTTTAAAATCAAAATCCACTAAAGTGAGAAGAAATCTTCACAATATCCAACCTTGTAGAGAATGTGAAATTTTGAGAAGCACTGAAGAAATATCACCAGAGGAGTTTGTTTTGCTTGTCCCAAGTAAGTGATGTAGGTTCTAGTTTGTGCATTCTTTTCAAATATATTGAGCTGAAAGTCCTTGTTTAACTCCACTCCAGGCAATAAAAGAAGGTGTTGTCTTTCTCTCAAGCCTCATTTGGTGCCTAAATGACTATTTGATCTCTCCTTTGTAGGTCCTGGCCGCCCCTTCAAAGGTATTGATTTCTCCCATCAAGGACCTGCCTTTGTCACCTGGCATAGGTACCATTTGCTGTTGCTGGAGAGAGACCTGCAGGTTAGCTAAACAGCTTTTCCCTTTCCTTGAGCAGCTTCTCCCTTTTGCTAGTCACAAAGACTGTGACTTTGTTGAGACAGCCAAGGGTAAGCTATTTCCTAGGATAGTTTCTTACCCAAACTCCCAGAAGTATTTTCTCACTGATCCTTTTTTTCTGTTTTGTGTGAAATTATGGCTTTCAGGATACAGAGGACTGAACAGTTTCTCACTGTGAACAATGACATCAAGGTTATCATGGAGATTTTTTCCCTTCATCTCCACAACAGAGGACAGAAGATGTAAAATAACAGTATATATTATCAAAATCAAAGCAACACCTTAATGTAAAACTTGGTAACAGATATTGTCTGCTGATTTTGAAGATGCCATCCCAATGAAACTAGCTCTAAATAGTACTCCCTATAAATGTGCCATATTATACAATTAATACATACATATATTTAGCAATACATCTTTTAAAGATATATATTTTAACATGCCTGATGGTCAATTACAGAAGCATTAACTCATTTTCATTTGCATGACATCTGCATTGGCAATGTTACTGTATTTCAGCCTTGCAGATCTTCATAATGAAAAAGGTTGCTATTAAAGTAGCTGCAGGATCTTGTTTGTGTGAAATCATATCTAACAAGCAAGCACAAGCAAATACACTGTACTCTCCTATTAATACCAGTTCAAATTCCTCCCCAGGGTTAGCCTTTCTGGAATGAAAGCCAACCACATGCACAATTTTACCCATTACCCACTTACATCACTAAGAAAGCCTCTTAGTTGCTTAAGGCTCAATTCATCTCTGCTTCTGCTCTCCTGCTTGGTCTCTGAGTGGGCAGAAAGCCTAACATGGCCAAAAGAAGTGCATTCCCATAGTAGGGAAACTAGTGACAATGACTTTGCTTAGACTGACTTAATTCCCCAATCTTTTGAAAGGAGTTGGAGCAGCACCATAAATTGCATGTAGTTGAAATGCAGAATGAAAAGCAGAATATCCAGTGAAATATCCAGTGAATACCAAGTGAACAGCTTGAAGGAATCCCTTTTTTTCTCTTTCCTTAGAAGGTGACTCCCTGCTAATGCGTTTCTGTCCATTGCAGCGACTAATGGGCAATGACTCCTTTGCGCTGCCCTACTGGAACTTTGCCACGGGTAGAAATGAGTGTGACATCTGCACGGACCAGCTCTTTGGAGCATCGCGGCCTGATGACCCAGGGCTGATCAACCAGAGCTCCAGGTTCTCCCGCTGGCAAGTAGTTTGTAACAGGTATGAAAATATTTAGGGCAAGCTTGCATGCTGACCAATCCTTGCTTTTATTCAGCATTCACAGTGCGAGCTGCTCTCTCAGTGTGAGTGAGTGCTAGGAGAAGAGCCAAGACATCTTATTTAAAACTGGAAATCCCTGTCAGTTTGTGTGTAGATGTGCTGTATAAACTTTCTCACCTGATATTATGGAAATCTATTTTTTAAAGATGATACTTCTGGTAAAGAATTTTAGTCGATTCAGCCAATTTATGGCTACCAAAAGTCTGAGGAGTTTACACTTTGGCAAGTATCTTTCTAAAAAAGAAATGCCTGTGTGTTGTTCCTCTGTAACATACACACAACCAATCTCAGCAGAAGAAACATAAAACTGTTTTGGCGTATAGAAAACTGGAGATAGGCTAAAAAGTCTGTTCCCTTTTATTGGGTGAGACCTTAACCCTGATATATTTAGTGCAGTTTGGGGATTGAGTCTGAAGTGTCTGAGATTTCACATGAAAAACAACACAGAGCCAGCCAGGAGCTTGCTGCCAGCTCTCTGTAGGCATACACTAATTCGTGTGAGAGCAGGGTATTGATGGGGAATTCAGATGCAGGATTGGGCTGCTATGACATAAGATGCTGTTGGTTACAATACCCATATATCATTCTTCTCTCAGCTCAGGGGGAGCATGTAGTCAGACAGAAAAGTACCAAAAGCTCAGGCCTTTCAAAAGAACATCTTTCTCTGGATACCTAAAGAGCTACTTGAAATTCCAGCTTTAGGCACCACTTGGCTTTAAATCTTGCCTCTCCTTTCTCTCTAAGATAAATAGGGCTTTATTTTTTTCTTGAAAACTGAAGTGACTAAACTTTGGCCTTGGCAAGGTTAAACAGAGAAGAACTTTTGTTTACTTCATGAGTTTCTGAAAATGCTGTTTCATTTCATATTGAATAAGACAGATTTTTTTTTTATCCCCAGAAAGGTTACACTGTTTTTCTCCTCCTCCATCCCTCTTTCTCTCCCTGATAATGAAGGACGTGATCTGCATTAGGTACTGGGCAACCCCTGTATCAGCAAGATGTTTTCCAGGCCTTGAAAACAGAGGATGTAATGAGTTGTAGTTACTTTTCTTCTAAAGGGGATGAGGGATGGAAAGTGAAATCCTGTTTTCTGTCATTTCTTTCATTTTCTTAGCTCAGACCACAGTGGGACTTTCCTGTTTTCTTTGTTTGGTTTTTTTTTTTTCTTTCCCCTTTTTATTAAGAGTTAAAAAAACAGTCCTTACTCAGGAGTGAAAGTTTGTCAATTCAAAACTGAAAAGACTGTTTTAGATTGCCTGACGAAGACTGTTCTTCTAAAACCCTTGAGAGGATAGAAGGCACGATGGCAGTTTGTGCTTCCCTTTTTTAAACCATCCTTTCTCTGCGGACAGTGAACCTGGTAGCTCTTGGTCCAAATGACTGATGGTTCACAGACAATGCAGAACCTTGGAAAGCCATATCATGTTGACAGTCCTTCAATAAATTCATGTCCCATGGGAGGTGAACTGACATGCCCCAGGAGGTGTCATAGAATCATAGAATCATAGAATAGATTGGGTTGGAAAAGACCTCCAAGATCATCGAGTCCAACCCCTGATCCAACTCCAATTACTATAGCATGGCACTAAGGGCCACATCCAATCTCTGCTTAAAAACCTCCAGGGATGGTGAATCTACCACCTCTCTGGGTAGGCCATTCCAATGCCTGATTACCCTCTCTGTAAAGAATTTCTTCCTAACATCTAACCTAAACCTCCCCTGGCAGAGCTTGAGCCCATGTCCTCTTGTCCTCAGTGTCTGTCCCAAACCTCTGCTCTCTCACGTGAGAGCTGAGGCCTCTCACACTACAGGAGGAAAATCCAACAAACAAGTCATCACCTTCTTCCTCTTGTGCCTCTTTCTGTTACTTGCTCAGCTTGGATGACTACAACCGCCTGGTCACGCTGTGCAACGGGACTGATGAAGGGCCGCTGCGGCGGAGGCTGCCCAGGGGCTCCGGTGAGCAGCTGCCCACCGTGGAGGATGTCAGGAAGTGCCTCTCCCTGCAGGAGTTCGACAGGCCCCCCTTCTTCCGCAATTCCAGTTTCAGCTTCAGGTTTGTCCTTCAGCTCCTCCAGAGCCATCTGGGTCACTGGTTTTCTTTATGAGCACATTTGTCAGCAAAATATGGTTCCGTGATGGTGCTTTTACCCATTCGCAGGAATGCGCTGGAGGGCTTCGATAAACCAGATGGAGCCCTGAACTCGTCCATGCTGAGCCTTCATAACTTGGCTCACTCCTTCCTGAATGGGACCAGCGCTCTTCCTCATGCAGCTGCCAATGATCCCATCTTTGTGGTATGTCTTTTACCCCCAAGCGTGATTGGCAATGGCTGTGGCTTAAAGGCACTTTTCTCACCAGAGGTTTGCAGAACAAGTAAAGTGAACTCCCTTAAAATTCATCTTTTAATAGAAAAGGAGAAATCTTTTATCTTTTCTTGAATACTGCCACACCTGCGTAATGGTCAAATAAAAAAGGAAAGAAATCTCAGGGTGATTTGTAAAATATAAAATAAGATTCTGGCAAGATGAACTGCTATTCCAAGTCACGTTCCTCTGAATCCTTTCATTATGTGGTATCTAAATTTAATGGTTTATACCGGACAATTTTACAGCAGCAAAATAAGCTGAAAGTGGGACTAGTTATTTTAAAGCAGTAGACTGAGTAGTCTGTTTCTTTGTTTCAAAATTTACAGGCTAAAAGGAAGCACATCTAATGTCAGGGTCTCTTGGGAAATAGAAATAATGTGGTTTCACTGGAGCTTCGGTATAGTCCTGCACTGCAATGAGCAGCACAAACAGCAATGTGCAAATAAAAAGCCAGCAGTTGACTCTGCTTATACATCTTTCTCTCCTAATATATTAGTGCCAATTTATTTTCCTTTTTGTTAGATTAAACCACAGTCATTATATATAAGTTCTTTATATATTACATCTATATATTAGACATATATGTTTCTTTCTTACCTATATTTTAAGTTCTCGATCTTTTATTGGAGAAATTAGTCCAAATACTCATGTAGTGGTTCTCTAGATTATTTCCTTAATAATTCTTTAATTCCTACATTAGTGTCTTTCTTACACAGTGAAATTTATTTCACTATGCTGTAATTTTATACACAAGATTATTTTCTATATGATATTTTCTAAGTTTTTTCCAGGGTTGTAATTAGAAAAACATGAGTGCATGTTTTACATGAGGAATTCAGTTTGAATTGTTCCGGACATTTGTGTTAGTTGCCTGAAACAACTTTCCTGTATTAGTTAACTATAGACCTATAAACGCACTGGGCAACACCTGATCAAACCCATGGGCACCTGGAGTAGGAGCCAGTGGCACACTCTAAAATGGGCATGATGGAATCAAATTTCCTGCAACTTGCCATACTTGTTCAGAGATGAGAATGATTAAAATAATTTTGAAAGGTACTTTCACCTGATTGAGCTCAGTGTTCCCGCACCCAGGAAGGTGAACCTGTCCATTTGATACCAGCTGATATTAAACTCTCTGAAGAAACACCTTGTTATGAACAAGCAGCAATGAGGATGTATACAGCAGAATGTCCCATGAAGGAGATCAGTTTAGTCTTCTTCTGAGCTTTCCTGGTTTCCCATTCTGTAAATCCCATCTAAATTAAATTATCCTCTTCTCTCTCTTTCAAAAGCTCTAGCCACCTTAAGTGAGAACTTTTTAAAGGTTGTTGAGTTCTGAAAGAGCTTAATAAATGTATGTGCCCATGCCTGGATTTGCAGGTTCTTCACTCCTTTACTGATGCCATCTTTGATGAGTGGATGAAGCGTTTTAAGCCCCATGAAAATGCCTGGCCTGACGAGCTGGCCCCTATTGGTCACAACCGACTGTACAACATGGTCCCATTTTTCCCTCCTGTGACCAACGATGAGCTCTTCCAAACTGCGGAGCAGCTTGGCTACACCTATGCCATTGACCTGCCAGGTATGCCTCAGAGGTGCGGACGCTGTTCCAGGCCAAGTGATGAGACAGACAGCTCACATTTTCAGTGACACAAGCATATATAAGACAAGGAACCTTTCACAAAACACGCAGGTCTATTCACCTGCTCACTTGCAAACACTTATGGTAGCAAAGACAGGTAGTCACAACTCACCATGTAAGCCACAGTAACTATGAGTCTACTCAAGCTTCATCTCCTTTGCTGCAAAACACATCAGCTGGAACTGCTCCAAGGTTGTGAATGGTGCTCCTTTGAGGCTGAATAGTCTTCGATTTTGACTCCTGTTCCCAATGTTGTTTATGCTTGTTAGAGGATCCTTTAACCCATTCAAGGGCAGACACTCTTGCAGGGAGCTCCTCAGGCTAACGCTGGTCATTAAAAAATATGTTTTCAACCCAGGAGTCTGAATAACATTGCACCATGATTCTCATTAGAGATGGACTCCATTAATATTTGGATACCCTGGAGAGACGAAACTGGAGGTTTTGTGTTGTAAACCCCCAATTTTACAGATTTTCCCTGTCCATAGGTGGGATATACCTTAGGATTTGTCTATTCATTTAAAATTGCCTTTGTCTCAGATAGAGACAAAATAGCAAGAAAGTGAAGTATTAATGCACAAAATCCAAATTTTGCAACATGAGTTACAAATATTTGTAAAAGTCAGAAGTGTAAGAAATGAATGAAAATCATGCTTCAGCTGCTTTATCAAAGATTGAATCTGAGCAGTTTCTTTCTCCAGCTCGGTATTTCTTTGAGAGGCGGTAGGTGCTTATCTAACCTATGTGGGCAGGAATTTTTTCTAAATGCTTACCATATATCTGTGGTTTTAATCTGTGGAGACTGTTTAGAGGTCTATAAACTACAAAAAATTGAAGCCTTTGTCCTTGGGCTGCATTCATGCAGGAGACCCCTGATTTGTAAAGGCATGGGAGCTGCTTTTGCAGTGCTTTTCTCAGGGTCATCCCTAGAATTTTTCCTGAAAACTTAAACTTCCCTTCTTATGGATTTTAAGTTCTCTTCCCTTTGGACTACTGCACCCTTCTGCTTTGAAAATTCAGCTGCCCCATGGGCATGAGGCACCCAGAGAGGAAAAAAGACAGCTTGTGATTCTACTGCTTCTCAACTTCCACCTAAATAAATTGTTAGCTTTCTGTGAAGGGGTGTATGCATGGCCTGTGTTTAGACAATAAAGCTTTTGCATTCAAAACCTTCTCTTTTATCTAAATATATAACTTGCTAATTGTACTTTTTGTAATCATATTAGAAATCAACATATGTGGGTGGATCTTGAAAGATGGTAAAGTGGTAGACAATTCATTTTGGGACCTTGTTGAATTTCAGAACGAATGCCCTCAACTATTGTTTTGACAGAGACTGCAGACTAGGGCACAAGATTTTCAGCTGCTTTTATGGTTAGTGTGATGTCTCCCTGAGTCATCTGTCTCCTTAAACCCATTTTTCAAGCTAACTTCTAAATACCTCAAGTCCTCTTCCGAGTTTTTTGTGAATGTTTAGTCAAACATAATTATTACATCTCAATATATGTAGCATTTTTCAGAACAGGAGAGCAGGCAATTTTGCTTCTGAAATCATAAATAAAAAAAAAAGTAGAGCAGTGTTATTATTGGAGTGGAAAATATTTTCTTAGAAGATAGTGGTTCCTCAGAAGTGGTTCAAAATCAGCAGATATGATCTGGAGCTGGTCAGCAGCTAATTAGTGTTTTCAGTTAAAAGTTTACAATAAGCTGCTTTGTGGTCTACAGGAAAATTTGAGGGTTCTCTGTTGACCAAAATAGCTTGGAAGCAGCTTTCTTGGAAAGTTATTATAGAAAAGATTGCTCAAATCATTCATAATTTCGACCAAATTAGATAAAAGAATTTTTTTTTTTTTTTTAATCTTGTCGCTGTCAATCTTTCCCATTCCTAACACTTTATTTTGTATAAAATGTTGAAGTTTAAATTCAGCTCTAAACTACTCCGGCAGGAAACATCTCCAGCTCTAGTATGTATCTTGGTTGCATGGTGCATTACCAGCATCCTCTGTGGCCTCTGGGTCACTAAGCTCCACAAGTAATCATAGTTATCAGATTGTGGAAAATAATATTTCTTCCATGTAATTTGGAAAATTAATAATGGGCTGTTCTCACTTCAGTCATTTCATATTTCCAGGTTCCCTTGAAGAAACCCAAGCCTGGGCTATCATGGTTGGATCTACAATTGGAGGAGCACTTCTAGCTCTGATGGTGCTTGTACTGCTGCTTGTGCTTTTCCAGCACCGAAGGCAGAGAAGAGGTTTTGAGCCACTGATGAATGTGAGCTTCAGCCCCAAAAAGTACATGGGAGAGGCCTAGTGCCCTCGCTTTGTGTCTTTGCTCATTCTTTTAGCAAGTGACTTTGATTGACTTACTGAGATCTTAGCTGAGACTTTATCACACACCTCTTTGGCAGCTGACTAAATTGTTCTCATTCAGGTTTTTCTCGTTGTCTTGAGAATTGTAATGTGTGAAGTCTCTGGGTACATATGAGTAAGGCCCAAGACAAGCTAGATTTTTCTCATTACTAAATGTTATCTGGAGTGTGTGACACTTGTAAGTCCTCCTCTATAGATTTAGATCAAGACAGCTAAGAATCCAAATAGCAGAAACCAACTTGAATAACCAAGATAATTTTTCACCTCAATATGTTCTTGATTTCATTTAGGAGCATTAAGATGTGTTGAAAGTTATTAACTCTACATATATATTTGAATAGCATATTATTTTACAGTTATCAATAAATATCCTGAATAAGATAGCCTTTTTTTAAGGTTTAAAATGTTTCACTGGTTCATGCTGTTTGACAAAATATTATAGGAACTCCCTGATTACAGTTTATTTCAGAAACATGATCAATTCTATATGTTATTTCCAATCAAGCTGATGTTAATAGTAGGTAAAGTCTGAAACTCAAACTCTCCTCAAATTTAAGAGCAGGAGTTCCCTGACACCTGGGTATGCATTTGTGTTTTACCTCTGTGTTAGGGACTTGGGACACAAGTTGAAAGTGGTGCTCATCTTTCTTGTCTCTGCTGCACTGTTTCATAAATCTAGACTTAAATTTCCAAAATCTGGGATCCAGGACTCAAGGTAATGAAACTAAAATAGCTCGAGTTACCCGGCTCTGCAGGTGAGGAATCAGGTTTGGATGCGGCACTCACTTAGACCCCATCTTAAACATTCCATTATACATTCCCTATATTCCTTCATTTAGACATAGATTTGAAACACATTTGGGTGGTTTTCCTATGTTATCCTGAGACAGGTTTTTTGTACAACAAATGAAGTCCCAGACAGACTGTGTCAGCTTTGGCGCTTCATATATTCCGTTAATGGAGTGTTCAGACTTTGTGTATTGTGGAGTTCTGAGTCTTACAAAAATGCTTTGCTTTTGTAGCCTTGAATAAAAAAAAATTGGTTAGGAACAGTTTCTGGTATTTCTTCTAGGTCTGCTCGATACTGCCTATGTGAACTAGAAAGATGTCAGTAGGTTTTGAATATGTGAAACTCACAAAACTTATCTCTGAAATGCGGACTTTTGGGGTAAAAAATAATTATTTGCCCACCACACACTCAGACAGCCCTTGCTGTGTCAGGTGGACAATGGTGTGCTGCCATTTCTGCTGTTTTGGGGGATTCCAGTGCACTTGTTTCTGGCTTACGCGCAAGATGTCAAAGATTGAAGTACTTTTTTGTACAGCAGCTCAGCCCAGTACCCTAGGTATCAACCCAGGCTGCCTTTTGGGGGTTTTTACTCTTTAGGAACCAGTGTTATGTGGTGCTGAGGACATCAGATGAGGTCTCCAGAGACCTGGTGTGCACATGTGTCGCATCAGTTGGACCCTGATCAGTGTCAGATTTTAGCTGGGTCTGACACCTCCATGTGCCTTTCTCAAGGAGATGTCAGCTGTTTTCCAGCACTACAAGACTATGGGTCTTCACAAAGAATCGCAGAAGAATTTGGGTTCAGATCATCTAGTCCAACTTCGCTGAAATCCATGGGGACATCTTCAACTACAACAGGTTGCTCAGAGCCACATTCAACCTGACCTTGAATGTTTTCAGAGATAGGGCATCCACCACCTAGCTGGGCAACCTGTTCCAGTGTTTCACCATCCTCGCTGTAACAAGTTTACTCCGTATGTCTAGTCTAAATCTGCCTTATTTTAGTTTGAAACCATTACCCCTTGCCCTGCTAAAAATGTTGTCCCTATCTTTCTTATAAGCCCCTTTAAGTATTGAAAGACTGCAATAAGATCTCCCTGGACCCTTCCCTTCTCCAGGGTGAACAGCCTGTTCATTAATTTAGAGAGATGCTGTTGGATGGAGATTGACAAATTTTTGTCCTTCGTGGGATGTGAATGCCAAAGTTTAGGAGGCACTCTAGGCTGCTATCTCCAAGGGTGAGTGAGGCTTTTCCTTGGTGTCACAGGGTGATGAACTAGCTTCATCACCTTGCAGGTTTGCACAGTGCTGTCCCAAAGGTGTGCCTGGCAAACTGCCCCACAGTGGCAGTGGGGTAGAGGAAGGAAAGAAAGAGGGGAGAAATATAAAATGTAGCACAGTAGCTAACTTCTTGTAACAGATTTTGCCTAAGAGCTGGTGGATAAAGGAAAAGAGAGTTGTTCTGTTCTCTCTTGTAAATTGAGTGGAAAGGTATTTTCCTTTCCAGAAGAAAAGCAATGAAGGCATTAGACTGATACTATGCACTTAAAAAATACTAGAGCCAGAGACCCGTGCATTCCTTTTCCACTGGCTGGCCTTTAGTTTAATAATTCGGGCTTTAAAGCTGTGGCTGGTTTTAACAACTGCTTATAAAGATCTGCAGCTGTATTGAGAGCAAAACCCGCCCTCTCGTGGCTTACTGGAAAATTACGTGGTGACACCAGAAAGCTTTTTCTCCCTTTTAAAGAAGAACAGTATTGACCTAGCAACCAAGGAAAGTTGTTTCCTTGGTGCATAGGAGAAGCACAGGTAAACTTTATGTGAAATGCTTAAAAAGAAAGGAAGTTGAACAAAGAAACTTTAAAGAACAGATAGAGGAAATCCTGCAACAGGTTTGATTGCAAAGGTTGATTTTACATGTTTTAATGTTCCATTGATCTCAAGCTACAGAAGAGGCATTGTTTGTTGCTGGTTTATGCGGATGTTAGTAAATACCTGCCATGTCTTGTATGAATTGTCCTAAGGCTATTACTGCTGGGGTGGGATGAAGAGGGATGCTCAAAGACTCCCACAGACTCCTAAACTGAGGGAAAGGATGCTGAAAACACATAATCCCCAATCTCCACAGAAACCAGTACACACTGGGATTTTTATCCTACAAATCAGTGCAAAACATAACCTCATCTGGTGCTCATGGACCACCTCTGCTCTTCACTTTTTCCTGTCACATTCATAACTAAACAGTCACACAGCCCAGCCCAGGGAGAAGGATGAGGGATCAGCACATTCATCTTTGTGGTTGTGTTTTATGCAAGACACTTTGCTGACAGACAGGAGGTGCACTGCTGAGTGACTTCAAGGTGAGATGGGTGTAACTATCACCATCCCTCCCCCCCCTTTAAAATAATTCCTACTGAATTGCTGCTTTCTTCTGAGAAAAGGCTTTGGGGAAGGCAGCTTGGTTTCCTGAAATACTGGCTGTGCAGCCAGTGAAGTGCCCTGCATACAGATGCCTGCACAAAGTCAGGTTATGAACAAAGCTGCATCTATGATCCTGCTCTCCTTCAGCGAGACACAGCAGATGTTCATTATCCAGAGCTTTTTGCTGAAACTGGGCTTTCCAAGACCTGGGTGGCCAGAAGAAATGGTACCAGTGCTGTTCATCTTTTTACGCACCAGCTTCTTCCTCTGCTAAAGGCTGAAAGACCTTGGCCATCAAAAGTTACCTCTATATTGGGCTTCAAATTAAGGCAATGTATAAGCTATTGCACTATACAGATCCAAACCTACGCTCCAATACCAGCAGGGCACACCCAAGGATGAAAGCTCCAGCAGTTTCTTCTGCAAGAAGAAAGCTCCAGGTATTCACCTAACTGCAAGAATATGTAGGCTTGGTTCATTTTGCCTCTCCTGGTCTTCACGAATCTGCCTGCACTCCTGATGATGTCACCATCGCCAGATGTTTCCACTTCAAAGGTCTAATTTGTCTTTGTGCTAGCACATATGGGATTTACAGGGTAGCAACTAAGCTGGTAAATCTGACTATGAGAGTGAGAAACCTCAATACACCAAACTATTCAGTAGAGAGCAAATAAGCAGTTAGATCTCTTCCTCATCATACGATCCATCCCTCCATCCCTGTTTGTCTCTCCTCCTTTCACCACCTTGCTGTCCCTGGCCTGTTTACAAACTCATGAACCCTGGAGCAACTTCAACAGGCAGAAATGGAAAAAAAGTATGGGTGGACTCCAACCTTTGCCCTTGGCATCATTTCCAAGTGCCTGAATATAGGAGGCAGTCACTAGGTCTCCAACTCAAATGGAATGTCTTCAGCCCTTATCTCTGTCCTCAGGCTTTCTCACAGGCTAGATTAAAAAGCTCTTTTTCCAGCACTGTGGTTTTGTCTCCTTCTTTGGTTCCTGATTTTCTGTGGTTCTGTAGCAGAGAGCTCAGCTGTCTGGTCTGGTTATAGTGAACTGTGTTATTTGGATTGTTGACTGGGAGACAAGTGCTTAAACGTTCAGTGGTATGGCCACAAAGTCCCCCCTCTTGCAAATTCCTTCACTGGATGATTTTCTTACTATGTCCCAGGCTGCTTCCAAGCCATCCATCTCTAAGGATTTGATCCATCCTGTCTTTTTTTTTCACTTCTGACTTAGAAGAAGGTCTCCTGAGGCTTCACTGGCCTTTTTTTTGCCCCACGCCTTTTACCTGAAAACGTCATTCAGCAGCTTCATGTTTATGTGGAGAGATTATTGTTCAAATATCTGTAATAGTTTCACAGTTGCCTCCTCTACTCGAGATAACTGAAAAGCTGCTAAGCATGTTAAATGGTCAGAAGCTGTTCTTGTCAGCAATAAAGCTGGTGTCTGGCTTTGTTTGGGCTGATTGCCAGCAATTTCAGATAGAGCCTGAAGTGCTTATTAAACCTTCTTCATTGGGTTTTTCTTTCAGTTTTACCGTAGACTTCCAAACTCCAGCCTGTCTTTTATCAGCAAATTCTTCTACTTTCTTTCGTACTGCTGTGTCCTGCCATCCCATGATCAGTGGCTGCTCAGGGTGGGGAGATCTTGCCAAAGAGCTGCTTCTTCCTGTGTTGCTCCAGTTGGCCATGCCTGGTGAGAGCATCGTGAGGAGAATTGGAGTGCTCAGGCCTCGCAGATGCACATCATATTTACTTACAGTCCTTAGGACCTACATCAACAACTGTCTTCATGATTAGCAGGTGTGCTCTTGCTTGGCATGCTGTGCTCTTGCTGGTCCCCTTGGCATGGCTGTCTGGCAGAGATGTGAACAAACAGCTTCATTTAGAGTAGCTCTAAGGCTATTCAGATGCGTGTCACATCCCAAGGCAGCTGTAACTCCTTCGCAGGCCTAGAGACAGGAGCTTCGATGAGATGTAGAAAGCCTGTTTCTTCTGCAGATGTGTACACCCGCTCCGTGTGCCAAACCCTATGGACTTACAATTCAGCTCAGAGCTTTCAAAGATACCACTTGTGAAGGCAAAGCACAATCCTTCCTGAGGAAATAAAAAGCTGGATTTTTAACAGAAGGAAAAACTATCCTTTTACTCAGGCTGTATATATATACTCTTTCCTACCTCTTCTTTTTCCTCCCCTGTTTTCCATATGTAATCTTAGGACAAGGTGATTTTGAAAAAAACAATTAAAGCATTTGTTTTAATATAGTTTTTTTTTTTTTTTAAATGGAACCTCCCATCTGAAAATATTTGATCGGGGACATACCATATGGAGAGAGAGATGACAGAGCTCAGTGTTCATTTATACTATGTCTATCTGCTGGTAAGAAAGAAGTATACCCTGGTGGCTGTGCTTGGACAGAAACACAAAGATAAAAGATAGATTTCTACTTAAAGTTGAAAAAGGAGGGAAAAAAGTGGTACTTTTCATTTCAGTCTTGCCTGTATCTAAATTTTTTAGCTTGGTCTGGGGATTTCTACTCGAGTTTTTCTGATGTATTCTTAATTGTGTTATTCAGACAGATGAATTGGTGTCAGCTTATCACAACAACCTGTCTCATGCTCATTTTTGCTTTAGTTGCTGTCAGTCATTCAATATTGGTATGGTTTTTATCTGGAAAACACCTCTTTAGTAGTACTTCACAAAACTGCTCCCTCTACTTTTCTCTAATATTCTGATTTATTTCATTTGGAAGCAAGGTAGGGGCAGGTTTTACACAGCAAAGGAATGGGAATATATTGAGCAACAAAATGACTTCTTGGAATATTGCCTTTGTCTGGCAAATGTCCGTAAATTCAGTTTGCAGCCAGGAAATGTCAGACTTTTTTTTCTTCCACACTTCATGGAATGTGGAGTGGCGTGATTTGTTCTAGAATAGAAATCCCTTAGTTTTCAGTTGTGCCTGTGGCATGGTTAAGCATCTTTGAAATTGTTTTAGGGATGAGTCCCTCAAATACTTCAGCATACAGTGAGAATTACTGAATTGGTGTAAGACCTCGGCCACAGAGCCACAGTCTTAACTGGAGTATTACTTTTAAAGAATATACAAGACTCCAAAAGTTCACCCACCAAACTCTTGCAGACCTTTTGGTTCTTTAATACCTTGAAATAGCCTAAAGAAGAAACCCTGCACACATCTTCTTAGCAGATACTTTTACTGATCATCTTAGGGAGAAAAAAAGGATCTTGTCAAAAGTTTAAAAGGGGTAAAATATAACCAAGACAAAGCATTTCACAAAGCACCAATTTAGCACATTCCAACTCACACAGCCAAACAAAATCCAACCTAGCAGTTTTAAGTTACCCAGAATATTAAGTAAGAAAAGAGATTAAAAGAGTAAAGAAATAAAAAAATTAGGAAAAAGGAGTAAAGGTAGAGAAGAAGAGTAAGAAGAGAGAAGAATAAGAGAGAAAACCAGATTATTAAATAGCTACTACCAAGGAGTCCTAAGGAAGTCCAGCTTCAGATGGTAGGTGGAAGGTCCCTGGAGAGAGAGAACAACAGAGAGGGGCACATGTTGTTGGTTTTATGTGTCCCGACACCCTGCGGCAACTCGTTCCAGGTGGGACTCTGACTCAGTGGCCACTCTGTGGCTCAAGGCCAGAGTGAGGGGTGGTGGAGCCAAATAGAGGCTGGATCAGGGTTCCAGGGGCCATGGTGTGGATGTGCTCCCAGGCTGCCCTATTGATTGACAGCTGTCCCGTGAGCTGCCCTATGGGCTCTGTGGTCACCCAGCAGGGCTGCTGTGTGGGTTCCGTGAGCACTACCCCCACACAAGTACTTGAGTTGGTTCCGACCCAATAATAAAATAATCCAGTGCCTCATAATTGGGAAACAGAATTTTCCAAGCTTCACAACAGTAGGGGAGAGGAAAAAAAAAGAAATCCAATCTGAATTTCTAGTGTGTTTGCATTTCAGTGCAGGATTGTCTCAGTTCTGTTTTCTGCTGGGAGGTGCCCAGAGATTTCACATCTGTTGGTTCCTCTAGAGACTCCTCCTGTCTCCCTCCTCTCTTCCACAGTGTTTGCCTTGTTATTTTGGCTCTTTCTGCTTTTCTTGACACATATGTCTGTTTCACCTTCCTCTAATTTATTAATATCCATACTAGTGGGAGAAGGTAGAATTATTTTAAATAGTAGCTGTATTTTAAAAAAGCATCATAAATTGAGTAGCACAAATAGTTGTCCCATGTATTAACCTTGTGTATTGTATGTAGTCTGCTGTTTTAAGTAAAGTCGGGGTTACAGGAAATATGGAAGTTTTAACATCTAATTAAGAGTGTGAGAAGAGTTTCTGTATTTATAATTTTATTGATTGTTTTGAATTAATTAATATCTCTACCAAAACTGAATAAAAACATTATTGAAGAAAATCATTAACAGGAAAAAAAAAAGCCAAGGAAGAGAAACCTTATCACAAAAATTAAAATCAAGAGCCAGACTTGGTATCTTTACCTGTTTCACTTCAAGGATATTTTTACTGACATTCAACTCAATTTTTTCCTCTTAATTCTATTATTCTGTAGCTCCTAGACTTCTTTCATTTTAGTCTACTCTCTCTCCCATATCCACTGTCTCATAATATAATTTACTTGAAACAATTATAAGTATCAAAGCTGTCTTTGGACAGGAGACTGGTCTTTTTTCCAAACCTCTCATATCCTTCATGCTCTCTCACTGCCCTGTCCCCAAAGCTCCCGGCTGCATGGGCTGCCCAGCCCTGCACTTCCTCCCTTGGGTCGGGCTTGGTCAGGTGAGGCTGATGGCAGAAATGAGCATCATCCATCACATGGAGCTGCACAAAAATGGGCTACTGTCCCTCTGCTTATGAGACAATACCATTTCTCATGCAGATCCAAATTCCAGGGGAGGTGGCTTTTTTTTTGCATTTACATCATATTGCAAATACTTGACACCTGCGTATTCTTTATATTAACTCAGAATATTTTTGAGAATGTATTTGATGGCTTTCTGGTATGCCTGAGATTAGCAATGCATCAGAAAACATTTTCTTGGCTCACAGTTTTTCCTGGATTATGTCAACAGTCAATTGGATTTATTAATGTTTGCCATCTATACTACCCAAACATTCAAGTGAATGGACATGCATTTCACAGATGCAAATGTGATATTAGGTTGTGTATTAAACCAAGAGTGTGCTAATAAATTCAGCAAAGACTCAGAATTTAGTATATCAGTGTCATTTCAGTGCTAAGGCTGGTGTTCAAATATCATCTCTAAATTGTGAAAGAATCGACCAGAACCTTTACTTGCCATTCAAATAAAAATGTCTGTTGTTTTCAAACAGTTAGGTACTTATATTTTCATTTTTTTTTCTTTTTAATACTTTCTCACTTTTATTCTCCTTGAATTGTATTTGCTTTCTGATCAGACAAAGGATCATAATAGACTAGCAATGCTTCACACAGTCATGAAATAAATATCAGAAATTTGGCAGAGAAAATGGTCATCATAGTAGTTCTAGACTAAAGAATTCAATGGTGTTTGAATAGGCAGGTAGATTTTGAACACTTAATGGAGTCAGGTCTCTAGCAATTCACATTTTCATTCTGTTCCAGCAGGATTTAAAGTAAGGCACTATTAATTAACAGAAGCTTCTGGTAGGTGCCCAAGAAGAGAATAATAATTAAAAGGAGTTATTAATTGTCAGATTTTCCATGATTCACAGAAGACTCTATGCACTGTTTCAGGTAATGTCTTTTTAGGCAAGTAGCAGAACTTTAAACTGATGCTTTCACTAAACTCATCTGTGAAAAGTGATTGTTTTTACTTCCATGCACAGCAAAGTTTCTCTTCTGTTAATAAGATAATATTACAAAATTATTAGAAGCTGAAAATCATTCTTCAGAGGCTGAAGACTGCAAAGTACTATATTTTTTTGTTTGAAAACTCAGTGTTTTGGTCTAGAATGAGGAACACAGCAGTCTGCTCTAAAGAAGGGAGTGCATTTCCCAACTCTGCTCAAACAACTAGCTCACAAGAACTGTTTTAAAATGAGCTAGTTTCTCTCAGTTCAGTGACAGACACACCCAGAAAGTAAAGTCTTAGACACCTGCTGTGGGTACCCAGAGGTAGATAATGTAGTGTCATTGGAGATGCTCATTGGTGCCATGGATTTGCTCCAGCCTGTACCCCAGGAAGACATGGAATTCTTGCTGCTCTGTGTGTTTGCCAGCTACACACAGGTATCTTGAATGCAATACAAGCCATGTCCAGTGCCATTTGAGATATCCTAGAAAATCCAAAGCATATTCAGTGGGTTAGAAGATGTAGATACAAGATATAAAACCAATCTAGAGTGGGCAGCTGAACCAAACCACGCCATATTCAGAGTGGCAACAGCACCTCTATTTAGACAACAAAACCCCTTCTCAGGGTGAGATGCAGTTTGCCCCAAATCTGGGCTTGTATTGGGTTGGAGTGGGATTCAGCTCACCTGAATTTAGGAAACTGATTCTCTTGACTAAACATAGGCCTTTAGTTTAAGGTTCCTGAGACCTCCCCACCTGGACAACCAGCTGACAGTCTGGAAGGATGCAGGGCTTCTGCAGGTCCTGTGTCATGTCATCTGGGCAGATGCCTTGGCTAGCTTAAGCTGTTTCAAGTGATGCCAGAAGCAATATGTAGGCAGCTGAACAAAACCCTTAAACTTGAAACCCAGTCAACAGAAGAATTTTTAAGAGGCTATATTGACTACTTAAAAAACCTAGTATGAAATCTTGGACTCAACCGAAAGAATTAGAATAAGTCAAATTAAAAAGGAGAAACCAAACCCTCTCATTTGCCAGATCTCATATTTCTTAAAGAACAAGATTGATTTACATTTTAAGACTTTTGTATCATGAACAGTCTTTTGTTAAAAAAAAAAAAAAAAAAAAAAAAGTTCAACGATTGCAATAAAATGCTACCATTAAATTAACTCCCAATATGACTGGGATAACCACAGAAGGATCTCACCTTTTGCAAGAGAATAAATAAATGGCTTCTGCCTGAAATTCATTCTTAGATGTCATGATGTTGGACATTTTCTCGACGTTCTTCACTTCTCTGACAGATTTTAGGGGAGTATGCCTGGCACATAAATACCGCTGCAAAAAGAATGCTGCAGAATGAACTTCTCGTAAGTTATTTCAAAGATTCATTTTACCTCATGATTCTCCAGTAGCTGCCAGTCATGGGATTAACATTACTGCTCTACAGAGAGCGCTTTTCTTCTTGCAGGCAAGAAACCACAAGACACAAGGCAGGTTCTTACTTCAGATATTTATTGTAGTCCATCAGAGAATATCAAATCCCTGTTTTCAAACCACCAATATACATTGCCTTCATAATGTGAGTGAAGGGTGATGAGAATGAGAAGAATCGATGAATATGATTTAGATTTAACAAATCTCGGATAAAAATGAATTGGACAATTTTGATTCAGAGCAGTTATAGTTTTATTCTTTATAAGGTAAAGCAATCTAACAAAAACAATACCATAAAAATAACTAGAACGAATAAGGCATGTCAAAGTCTTCACTGAGGTGTCAAGTTGATATATACATACAGTACTGAATATTAAGCAACAGTGTAAAAGGTAGTCCCACACTTTATTTCTGTTGTAATTATGAACTACTAAGTGTCACCAGTGTTGTTTGAGAGATAGACACTGAGGATATAAATACAGATTTAAATGGTTAGTATCAAACTGTTTAGATATTCTTCTGGTACTGGAGCTGATGGCAAACTCTCACTAGCTTCAGTGGGAGGAGGACCAGAGAGGTTGGGGAAGGTGTCTCTGATCCTCCATTGCATAGTCCTCACACAACATAAATTGTCCAGGTTCTGTAATACTTTGAATTGAAAGGAGTTACACTGGGGAGTCCTAATCCATACACCTTGAACCTAGTTACCTCACCAAAAATGACTACTTCTGATCACCTATCTTTAATACTTGCATTAATGGTCTGTGTGCAAACCACCTACTATGGCACTGTACATATCTATAAAGGTTTCTAAGCTGAGGATGGTAATGAATCATTCACACAGCTTGTTATACCATGATGCCACACCACGAATCCTCTGCAGTGGAAAGAATGTGTTTCCCTATTTCGAGATCCCATGGCACTGGGAGACAGATAGTTTGACTCTCTCGTTTCTTTCTTGATGTCGAATTCCACAGTAGTTGCTGAACTAGATATGTATAGTAGATGGTCTGCAAATGAATGTGTGTGTTGCATCAGTAAGACTTTCCTGACAAGCAATCTGACATTTTTTTAGCTGAGCTATTGCTCTCTCTGCACAGCAAGTTAGCTAATTGTGGATTATATATTCTAAAGCTCTACCAGTCCAATTATGGCAAAATTAAGATAAAGGTCAATATATCTCATTGTTTAACTAAGAAAAGCCTATTTATTTCTTATTATGAAGACAATTGGAAAAACTGTGTTTCCTGAGATTTTTAACACAGTGTTTTTGTGGAGGTTCACTGATAAAAAGTGTGCTGTTCTTTTGAAAAGAGTACCATTAAGACCTAATAATCAGAATTAATTTCATGTAATGATCAGAATTTTATGTAAAGGTGCCTTAACAAAAGAAAATTCTGGCTGGTAATCAGTGACAATCAATTAGACCTTCCAACAAGCCACTGCAAATTTAAAATATGCACATGAATAAACAGTAGAATAACACTATGAGAGAAATAACTTGCCTTACGCTGTTGTCAGTGGAAATACTTATTCATTAATATATGTATACTATGAAGCAGGGAAACTAACAAGGTAAAATCTGTCTGAAAAGCATTACGTGGATAATGTTTGCAGGCAAAAGGCAGGGCAAATAAAATTAATCTTCAAGAATGCTAGTTATTATCTTGGTCTGTTACTGAATATTACAATCCTATCCTAACTCTCAAGTGTGTTGTAAGCACTAAAAAAGGATTTTCCAGTAGGCAGCAAAAGAAAGTATTGATTCAGAAAATAAAACACAGGGTCTTTTTCAAATGCCTTTGTCTAGCAACATAATATTGCACCAGGCAAAACTGCATTGGCTGAGCAGCAAGGTCTTCTAATTATATTTCAGGAAGATGCAATACAAAAAATGAGTTTCATAGGAGGACATTCATTATCTGGTATTAATTTTAAGGTATATGAAAGAAGCAGGTGCAGCTCTACAAATATATATATGTATATATATATGTAAATGTCTGTTAATACAACCCTTCCAAGAAAGTATACTTGCAGTCAAACTTTTCTTACTAATGGACAGAAACACAATGGTTTATCATTTAACTGTTCTGTGATTCCCAAATATCATCTTTAACATCCTTGACATGACAAACGCTGAAAGAAACAAGCTCAAGAAACACAGAATTCATTATAAGTCTTGAAGGAAGAAATGGTATTTACATTACTGATCACTGCTTTGTGAAAACCACATTAACTGTTGGGCACTGGACTTAGTAAAGACTCAGGGGGCAATGAAAAAGCAATGGGCCGAGCATTACTAAGATTGTCTTGAAAATGTCAAACACTTCCCTTCCTTTTATCCACGGGGAAATCTGAATGCATTTCTACTAATCAAAAGTTTCTGGAGGAAAGTGTGTGGAGAAGAAAGAAATGAAAAAGACCCAGTGGCTGTGGGGGTAATCCATCGGATATTGTTGTGTCATGTCATTCTTAAGTGATGGACAGTAGCAGTATGATTATAAATCTGTCATTCATTTAAGAGGGGTTAGGTGATACCATTAGAAATAAGAGCCACTTTCCATGCATTAAAAAATTTCCATTTAAAAAAACCCAAAACCACCAACTAGGATCATGGTTTTGACCATCAGTATTTTACTCAATTAATTTTTAAAGAACATACTTTCATAAACATAGAAAACTCATAATTTAGCAATATTTATAGTCTGAAGGGAAGGAGGTAGGTATTCTGAAAACTTGATGAGTTTCTATAGTTTTTTTACAGTTCAAATAAAAATCAAAAAATAATGAAATTCATATCAGTAAAACCACAAAATACTGTGAATGAGATACCATCTAGGTTGCTGTTTTTATCTGGATAGTTGTCGTTTTTTTTTTTTTATGTTTTCCTTACCAGTACCAGCAGATGTTGCCTAATTAAGTGCTGCAGATTCACCCTTTTCCCGTTATTTCAAAAAATTTCAACAACACTTGTAGACACACAAGGTATAATCATCTCTAAAGCACAAGTCCCTGCCTGGGACTCTTCTCATTACTTCTGTGCCAAATATTGTGGCAAATGGAGCCTTTCCAATACTTTTTCATAGCATATGCATTTGAAATTTACTGTTTTGCGACTGTATTTATAGAGATACACATATATGTGTATATGTGTAAATAAACGTGCATATAGGGAGAGAGATGCATCCTGACATATACTATGTGCATGTGCCATTCTCGGAAAAGCAAAAAGGAAAACAAAGTGGAAGAGCAGGAAGCCCAGAAAACTGGACACTGAATGGGTGCTTTACAGCTAGGGCTTTTGGTTTCTGCCACATTTCAACTACCAACCTTCCAAAAAGTATGTTGGGGAATGAAAAAGGATTTCCTCCTTATGAAGACCCAAGAGATGGAGTAGGATACAGAAGGAGCTGCACTTAATTATTTTTCAGCTTTTAACAGGTTATTTCTGTCATAACAATCAGCTATTTTTCAAGAGGTGTGTTAGCAGTTTGTCAGCATTAACCTGTATATATTAACCTTGCTCTCTCTACTGACCTCTTAGATGTGTATTTTCCTTTCGTTGATGCAGTAAGGGCTGAGATTGACAGATGACTAAGTGCATTAATGATTAAGCCCAAAGGGTATCCTTATCGCAGTTCCTCACTCTTGAGGAGGAACTTGTATTAATTTGCTTTCTGTCCTTTGGCCATGTGCATCATAATCCTTGCTAACTCCCTGGGCTGGCTTCAACCTTGTGCACTGCTTTCACCAGCCTCGGAGAGACATCTGGGATTTCAGAAAAGACTTGTCTCGGAGACAAGCTCCATCCCTTGTGCATATGCACATTGAAGGAAGTCACCTTTTCTGTTCGAAATGAGGGTATTTGACTAGTTCAAATGACTTATAAGGAAGAATGCAAAGATAACAACATTGGGCGGCATTCAGAACAATGAATGTGCGTTGGTTCTGCGCCTAGTTATGTCAGGGTTAGTTTGCCCAGAAACAAAGTCATTGTACTGTGACTTCCCCAGATGGGACCCTTCTCCAGGCTCCTCACTCCAGCCCTGGCATGAAGAGGCATCACTGGACCAACAAAGAGAAGGACAGGAGAGTGGCATCTACCTCCAGGCACTTAAGTGAGATTTTTACATGACAAACCTTGTCATCCCAGGCTGCCTGTGATGGGAAGAGAGTGCCCATATCTCGTGACTAACTGTAGAGATCTAGAAAGATGAGGTGCTCCCTGAAGTGCCTAGTGCTTGGTGGGATGACCTGAGGCCCTAAGTCACAGTCTCTTCATAAAGACAGATGGTGTGAGAGGAAAATGAGTTGGTGGGAAAGGATTTCAAGCCTGAGAGAATGCAGGTATTGCCCATCAGGAAGGTCTTGGTGCTCTTGGCACTGCCACTACTTCTTGCTTCCAAGCTCTCAGTCTACCAGTGGACCAAAAGTGCACTCACAGCTAATAAAGCAGAGCTTTCATAGTCTGTCTGTTGTCACTAGTAGTCGTAAGGCTGTATATGATTGCAGTGGAAAGAAAAGTCTAGTGTTGCATCCGAATTAATTACTATAAAAGCCTATATACAGAAATAAATTCAATTGCATTAGCCCTAAGAAAGTCATTTAAGGCATTTTGCACAAAAAATATCAGGTTCCGTGAAACCTATTTCACAAATGTATCAAAATGATTGTATATATTTTTCTATTTCTGTCCATGGTATATAACTTCTCCGAAGTTACAAAGTCATAAAGACTCTTTTCTGTAAAAGTTCAAACTCTGCCTTGCTACACTGATATATATATATATATATATATATATACATACACTGACATATGTTGCTAAATACTGTATTATTGTAGGTAGTACTTAGAAATGGGATAACTTTGGATTTTTCTCTAACTTTCATTTTGACTGGAATGCTCCCAAAGTTGAAACTACCTTTTAGTTCCAGATATGATCTGTAAACAGGACCTGCAGGTTTCGGTTCTTTTTCATATCAGATTAGGCTGAAATATTAGAACTGGATCAGTAGAAAAGCAGGTTTAATGTTTAATGAATTTTTTTCAACCCAAACCTATTTCTGTCAAAAACTAATTATTCTAAACTTAACTTGCATTCAAATATCATCCCTATAAATTCACATTTCACTATGATAAATATTAATCTAGAAATATAGTATAAAAACTGGAGCTAATAATTTGCATGCTTTCAAGCAATGTTCATATGTCTGGAGCCATAAAAGTTTTACAAGCAAGTATAAATGTCAATTGCTACCCAAATTAAGACATCTGACCTACTTAAACAACACCCTCTCTTTGACTTTGATAAATACAACAAAATTGCTAGAGGACATTAAATTATATTGTTCCTCAGCAAAACAAAGTAAGGTGGGAGGAGTTGGTATATAAATGTCCATCAATTGATATAGTTTGACACCTCTGAACATCTGAATGCAAATTTCTCATTTGTAATTTTGTATTCAGATTAGGCAGATGTTGAAAAGAAGCTTCAGAAGATTTCTGAGATGCAAATGCTCGTTTCTCCCCCCTCAAGTACACACACATACTCACAAATTATTTTACAAAATATTCTTGGAGCCTCAAACTCAACCAATAGCACAAAGCTGAAATCTGAAGCCCTCAGACTTCTATTTGGGCAGATTTTAAAGACTGATCATCACTCTGTAGCTCTTAAAAACAACCTAAGATTGACCAACTACTTAAAATTCTTCTGTGTTATACAAAGACTGAAATTGTTAGTCTGTAGTTATATTACATGTGTACAACATAATACACACATAGCCAAATATGCAAAGTAAATCAAATGAAGCCCGGAATGTTAAAATAAAATTAAAGGAAATAAAAACCACCCAACACCAGTCCTCAAAACAATCAGTGACAGAAGTGATATGGATTGTTTCCTGAAGCTGTTGCCCATTAAGTTAATCTTGTTATAGAAAATCCGCAAGTTGTTCCTTGCTGGCTTATCAGCATGGCAGACAACAAAACGGAAACTGTCTGCTACAGTTCTAAGGAAGAAGCAGTATTTTGCCACGACCGAATGACTGCCCCAACACCTAGTCCATAAGTTCTAACTATACACTAGATTGAAAAAGGAGTCATTAGGATTTAAGTCAGATAATCAAGAACGTACACCCAGCAGAGCATGTTTAGAGTAGAGAATAAAAGCTAAAGGTGGGATCTGATAAAGTCTGAAAAAAATCCCCTAAAGTAAGTGAACCAAACCTCTTTTTTGCTACGTCTTCTGTCTGAAAATAGAAGCTTTAAGTGCTAGCAAAGGCACAGAGATCTAGTGAAGGAAGACAGAAAATTCGGTGAGCTAAAAATGATTGAAAAGACAGTTCAGCCTGGAGTAGAAAATTGTCATAGTGACACTGGTGACTTAAAGATAGATAGGATGTGTGGCACACAGGAAGCTTTAGTTAGAAATATTTAACATCAGGAAACACAGATATGACAAAAAGGATTTCTTTGTTTTTTAAGGTACTAGCTTGGAGGAAACATTAATTTTGAAAGATTTTGCAAGCCCAGAATGATACTTTGAGGTGAAGAGTGAGGGCAGGAGGGAGGAGAAGGAGCACAGTCCACCTGTAACCAGGTGTTTGGGGTATTTAGTGGAGCATGGGAGACCTCTAAGAAACTTAGAGGACTAATGGAGTATGGGCTTTTTCCAGAGTCTCTGAGAGTGTCATCTTCAGGGTTGAGAAGAAAACTCACTAGATGCATAGTTAAATTGAGAAATTTTTATGACAGATGTGAACAACTTTTGTGCTTAAATAACACTTTTTTTTAAAGAAAAAAAGTACTTTTGTCACACAAAAATCTGTCTTAGGTAGTAGGCTCTTCCTCACACTCTAAAAGACAGAGAATGAGACTTCTACCAGGAAACTGAGAAGAGAGAGAGAAACTTTGCAGCAGACTACCAGAACACAACTGACTTGTGAAGCAATATTTGTGCCTTTGCTATGTCCATCAGGAGATGGTTATGATTAGATTATACTGAAAATTCATAGGCAGTAGGTTGAAAGGAAGAGCAGGACACATGCGAGGAGTACCAGCTGTCCCTCACTTGCTTTTACTGTTAATTCCCCACAGTCATATCTACTGGGCCTCACTGTGAAGTCATTGCTCCTCTGACTCACTCCTAAGTTGTTTTTCTAACCCTCTTGGAAAAACGAACTCCATTGTCCACAGGGACAACTTGCACATCCAACTTGCTCCTTTCTTCAGGTGATCTGCATGGGAGCTCAGGAGAAGTACAAAAGCAGCTCCAGGAGTTGAAAGCAGCAGAGTTGTCTAAATGGCTGGTATCCCCCTTTGGAGAATGTAAATTTCTTTCCAACTTCCCTTATGCTTGAAACTGTAAGCCATATAATCAGTATTTTTTCAGGGAAGAAAATCATATTGATTTATATTGTAGTGGGAGTAGGTTTGTCTTCCATGGAAATTTGGCTTTAAAATGTCTTCAGAAATACTGATGGATGGACCCTTCCTATATCTAAAATAAATATTTACCATTCTGTACCTCTTTTTTGCTAATGATAAATGGACACTCCCATTCCCTATTCCCTCTCAAGAAAAAGACAACTCCTCTTAGTAATGCAGCTGTTCTGAACTTAACAAACAAACTACACACCAGGTGCTGCCTACTGCTATAAGTATGAAGCCTCATAGATTTGCTGGTGCCAGCATAAAGTAGGAAAAGGAAGAAGGTTTTTTTTAGCAAACCGCGTTACAAAAGCCTTTCATGTGTGTTACACTGTTAAATATCAATGCTGCACAATTAAAAATAAAGGTGAAATGGGAGCTGATCGAAATACTGACCCATTTTCTTTAAATAGTTTGATTTTATCTGTGTAGACTTTAAGCTACAGACAAACATACACAACTTTCTTCAACTTCTGGACAGTTCAGAGACCTTGGCTGCAGGGAAGCCAGACAGAAAGATCTAGACTGTTTTGGAGTAAAGTTTGGAAACTTATAGATGATGATGCTAATGTCACTTTTTTTATGGAAAATGTTGGGTTTTTTTTGAGAGTCAGAAAGAAACCAAATACAAACAGCTTCCAGAAAAAAAGAGACTTTCTTTTTTCTCCCTGACTTAAGTCAAAATCTTTGTTAATGACAAAGCTCTCATTTGTGTTGTCATGGTGACAGGATTTCACACAGGTAAAATGCACACTTTTGTTATATGATCACATACGATGCACAACCAGTTTAGTAGAAAACGCAAGTAAGTATTGTGAGCAAACATTTCCTGTTATATTGGCAAATTACCTCAAGTGATTGACTGGTTATTGTTCAGCAGATTTGTACACGACAGACTGTTGGAAAATGTTCTGACTAAACTAATCTGAGACCATCACTCCTGTCAGATGCTACAATTTTATTTTAAAAATCAGTTTCAAAGTTCTTTATTCTCCATTACATCTCCTATACTGTTTAACAGATGAGATAATGGTTACTATCATAACATTTATCTTTCATGTACCCTGTCACCAAGGTACTCTGGTCTTTACCATTATTTCATCAAAAAAATGATCATAATTACACATGTCAATATGATCCTCTCAGTCTGAGTAGCTGTAATGAAAACATTGCCATATTCAGTACATCATCTGTCCTAACTTTCTTGAAAGTAGGCATTGCTGAGTCTATTGTGTTCTGACAACATAATCTCAGTTCTGATGCTAAAATTTAGCTTTTGACTGCTGAATTTTCCATTAAAATTATGGCTTTTACAATTTTATGTAATATTCCACTGTAGTTAACTCTATTCATTCTCCTTTAGTAAGTTTGAACATTTGTGGGTTAATACAGTAAGTATCATTTTGTGGTTTTTGAAATGAGGATTTCTTCTTAACATCCATAAAGAAATCTATTGAAACATGCATAATCCTTCTAAAATTTTCTGTATTCAGTTTTAATGGGTTATCTTTGAAAGCAAATTAAAAACAAAAAACACAACTTGCAACAGTGCTGTAATTTATTTTTCACATTGAAGTAATAAAAGTCTCAGTGAATAAGTATAGTTACATTCGATAATGATTCAGAGTAAATAAACTGAAGGCAACTGCTGCCTACTGAGACACTGCACGTGCAGTCCAGCTCCCAAGAACAGCTCCAGCTCACAGAATCACATAATCACAGAATCACAGAATGGGTGAGGTTGGAAGCGACCGCAGTGGATCACCCGGTCCAACCTCCCTACTCAAGCAGGGTCATCCCAGAGCACATTGCACAGGATTGCGTCCAGATGGTTCTTGAATATCTCCAGTGAGGGGGACTCCACAACCTCTCTGGGCAATCTGTTTTAGTGTGCTGCTACTTGCACAGTAAAGACATTTTGCATGGAAGCAGCTCAAACTGGTTCACACATCTGTGGGAATGATCTTTCATAAAAATCCCACAGAACTGGGATGATTTTTGTGTCTGAGAGATTTTGGGACCTTTCCATGGACAGAGTTCTGTGATGCCTCTTAGAGTATTGGGATAGATCAACCAATACTAGAACACCGAGGCACAGGTTCCTCCCCTTTTACTCTTTTACAGGAAATCTCTAGCCCCTTTTTTAATTTTTTTTTTCTTTTCCTGATTGTCTATTTTGGAATGCCTAGGTTTGGCCAGAGTTCAGGAAGTCTGCACTGCAGTTTTAATACCATGTACTGAGTCATCAGTAGAAAAATCTGCAATACAATAAACATTAAAAATTTGGGGATTGTGCAAAAGCAATTCAGTTAGTACTGAAAAGAAAAACCTCACAGGGCTCTGCAGCACTGGTTATGTAATTAATTGCATCTAATTTTGTATTAGTTTCCACTTTAAAAGAACATGAAATGTCAAGAACTTCTGGATTGTGCAGCATAGAGGGTTTACACAATCAAAGGACTTTTCCTTAGGACTTAGCTCCTCTTTCTTGAACAGGTAATTGTCTTCTTTATAATTTCTTACTTTATCTGCTGCTAACAGAAGAGAAATTTAAATTGTGGCACACAAAAAAATTACCTTAGAAAAAGAGTTATTGGATGCAAAGGACATGCAAATAGAAACATTGGAAATTATGCAGAGTTTCATATTTATGAACAGGAATGCTCTTTCTTTTCTTTCTTTCATTCCCAAATTAATTTCCTCTGTAGATGTAATAGCTTTCTTAATCTCAGAAAAATGCAATGTATGAAGAGAGTATTCAACCTTTAGGGACTATTAAAGAAATGTATGCACAATACCTCAGGAAAAGGCATCTCCGTCTTCTGACAAGGTATCACCATGCATAGTAGGAAAATAAGAGGAGAAATAATAATATGGAAGACATAAATTTCTGGCAGAACTCCCTCAATACAACTACATTTTGAAAAAGATTAGGCTGGTTTGTTTTTTGAGCAGCAGTTTGTAAGATCCAGTCCAAGAAGAGGAGGGTCCCTCCTGTAAGCTCCCCAAGTGAGAACAGCCTTCAGCACACACCCTAGTTCTTAGGGATCCCTCTTACTCCTTGTTCAAAAGTCCATGGAGCTGAGACAAACAGCTGAGAGCACCCTGGACACACACCTTGGTTGCACCAGCTGAAAATAGTCAGCAGATCACCTACATGTGGGCTGAGGCTATCACAAAGACGTGATGAGTCCATCAGCTCCTTCACCAGCAGTGTGGAGCAGGTACAACAGAGGACTTGCCTTAGAGGGCTTGGACTTTGTTGCCTGTTGATAAGCTTCCAGACCCAGAATAATAGTATCAGTTACCGCTGAATAAGCACACCAGAGGGAGAAACCAAAATCGCGCTCAACTTCTCCTGAAACAAAGTTGCTGAAGACAAGAAGTGTAGAAAGGATGTGGAGATGGGCAAAAAGAGATGTATCAGGGGAGATTTTTAAAGAGTTCTCTCCGTAAAATGATGCATGCGCAAGTTCGGGAAAAAAATTAAAAGCAAAGACCCTGTGCTTGGTACCTGCTGTACCAGGGCAAAAGGAAACGCCGGTAACAATTGGCTTAAAATTCCTGGAGACAGTAAATGCTGAATCACAATATCTGCTGCAGGGGGGAACCCTTGGAGAAGTGGGATGCATTGCTATGGCTGGTGTAAGACTCGTGTGATCTGAGCACTTAGGCAGTGACTCATGCATACTAGTCTGAGCCCAGAGGAACAGACCAGTAGTCAGGGCCAGGTTGGATGGGGCCCAAAACAATTTTATCTAGTGAACGGCCCCCATGGCAGGGGGATTGGAACTAGATGATCTTTAAAGTCCCTTCCAACCCAAATGATTCTATGGTTCTATGATTCTATGATGCTATCGTTATACTCTGAAGCAAACAAACAAGTGGGAAAAAGAAAAATCATGGAATACAAGTGGCTCAAAACCTACGCTTTTTTAGACATACTATATAAATAGTTTGTAAATAATTTCTGGTAAAAGTGCTTAAGTATACCTTTATCCTAACGTGCTGTGTGTTTTCTATTTTAATTTCATGCCTAAATCGATAGCTAATTATAATTTGACAAGAAAAAGTGATTGCAATGGATACGATCTACCTGCTCGGCTGTTAGATTGTAATGTGGTTGGCTGGATTTACAGTGTTACCACAATTTGTCTACACCATTTCCAGAGCCAATGTAAGAATCAGGAAATAAATTTCTGGCAAATCATTTCAACACCACACAGAATTGCCCCAGAAGTCCTTTGTCTGTGGTTGATAGAAGAAGGAAGATTTTTATGTCTAATTGTTGACACTCATTTGTCCAGGATTGAAACAGTTTCCATCTTGGGTCTTATGACCAGATGCAAAAAACTCTATCCAGGACCATGGTAATTTAGGCAGTGATTATTAAAGCAATGTATCCTTGAAGAATCTGATAGTACAATTGTCATCACAATTAACATCCAAGTCCTTTTCTAGGCCTATCATACAAACGCACATGCCCCCCACAAATACATACATATGAGAGAGGTTTTCTCCCTCATCCTGCAAACTTGTTAAGAAATGGACAACTGGACATGTAAAAAATTCTCTTCTTTGATTTTCATGCTTACCATTCATTAAAGGGTTACTTTCCAAAGCAGCACAAAAAAAAAAGAAGAACTGGTTGACCGAAAGTTTTTTTTCCTTACAAAGAAGTGTCAACCCTGAGCTTGTAATTAAGAAGTTAAAATCTGTGATTTATATATATTTATATATATAAAAATAGATGATCGTACTAAGACTAAAAAAGTGAAAGAAATCTCCATGTCAGTACTATATATTTATTTGTTCTGAGATTTTGTAGACGAAATCCTTGTGACACTGAAATGAACTGATATGAAAGATGTAGTTAGGTGTGAAACACACTATTGATCCAGTTGCTGTTAGTCCATTAGAGAATTGCCATCTTGGTAGGATAATGAACATAGTAGCAAAAAGTTCTAATCAATGTCAGAACAGTAACAAAAGGAAAAAGATTCTATCACAAGAGGTTATTTTCTCTCTGAACCCTTTAGGGGTCAGTAGTGTTGTTTAACATTACCATCATGGCTGATGAGCTCACAGTGGTGAGCTAAGTGGAAAACTGTGCCAATTGCATAACATGGATAAATCCTAAAAGAAACTGTGCTACTACTCCTATTTTTACTGGGCATTAAGATTTAAATCCTAAACAACTATAATATGATAACATGATATTCTGGAGCTAGTGGAGCTACTACCGTACTAAAAGGTAAACTTATTTTCCAGCTTCTCTACCTTCATACCAATCTGATGTGTTTGGTAGATGGAGTGCAAGACATTCACTGTTGAGACATATTTTTGTGTTGGAAAAAAAAAAATCCAGCCTTCCTCCCTATAACAATGATCATTATGATGACCTGAATCATCTTACAGAAGTTCCTAAGGAAACCTGGCTGTCAGTGAAGAACGGTTGCATTTTTTCCTTTCTTATGTTTTTGTGGGTTTTTTGTTTGTTTGTTTGATTGATATTCTGTTAAAATGCAGCAGCCTTGAATCAGGCCTAATTCAGAAACAAAACTGTTTTCTTGGTTTCTTCCTCCCTCTTTTCTCTGATTGGGGAAAAAACACTGTAAGATCCTTTTTCCCTTTTGCAGCATAAAAGGAAATGAAGCTCAGAAAGTCTCCTGTAATAAAGGTTTGAGAAAGAATTCTCTCAAGAGTTGATATCGTCTTCAGAGTTATCTGAAAAAAGCAGGAAGCAGTTCAGTCTGGCACCTGGTACTCTTTGGGAAAACTAAAATGGGAAGCAGGTCGCAGTACTGCTCTTTTGTAGAAAATTGCAAGTGTTTGTGGCATGGTCCATTGTCCTAGAGTATAAGAAAAGAAGAAAGTTGGCTGTTTCTGTAGCTAAAACACAGTTTCTCCCACAAGATCCAGGATTATCTCCACTGTCTCTGCAGTACCAGGCTGACAAAGATGACAAGCAACGTCTGCAGTGACCAGCCAGGCTGTGTGGCTGAAGCCTCCACCTCTCTCCTGTCTGAGTCGACAGGTGGTGCTTCAGTGGTGATGAAATCAAACTCGGTGGGACAGATGTCATCTGTACAGCCGCTTCCACTGCCTGAGCCGCTGGTTTCATCACCTGGCACAAAGGAGTGAGGGGAACAACATGAGTGTGGTTGGTTATAGCTTTCATCCCTTTTCTCCATTCCCCTTCCACCTGGCACCCCAGTGGAATGAATACACCGGGAATGGGAAAGTGGTGGTGATGCTAGATTTCACTCAACAAAGCATCCAAATGAAAGCCACTGTTGCTTAATTAGATGATTAAGTGCTCTTCTGAAAAAGAACTGGGCTGTTGGCATTATGGAAAGCTCTCAGTGCCTTGATACGCTAGACATGAAGATTAATAAAAGAAGCAAAAGAAAGAACTATATAACTGGAGTTTCACGTGACAGAAAAAGAATTCTTATGTTGTCAGCAGCGCAGAGCACAAAGACTAAAGAAAGTCATTGCAATGGGACCAGTTATTTAATAAATGTGTTCCAAAAAGACATTTATGTAATGACAGTTAATGGTTTCTTACTTGTATCCTGGAAGTTGACATCATTCCCATTATACGCATTTTTCAGTTTGTTAGTCATGACACGTAAGGCCATGATTTGTTGTCGAATGAAGGTGTCTGGCCTTGTGATGTCCACATCTACTTCTGGATTGTTGATTTGGTTGGTCAAGCCATCGTTCATAATCTCAGGCAAGTATCTACATAGGAGGATGAATCATTAGTTCGAAGGCAGTAATTTCAGAAATAAAACACTGTACAGTAAACGATGTGCTAAGCAATTCAATATGCAATTTTTGAACAGATCCAGTAGAACTATTTTAAAAATATAGTTTTTAATTTTAGTGACTTGGAAGGATCTTTTTAGTAGCTTAGTTACATAGGGAGCAGAATAGATTTAGGTTTTTCAACCCTTAACTTTACATATACTCTCCAGCAAGTGCACTGACTGTGTGAGCTATGGAAAAGGTTCAGAAGCCAGCAGTAAGTCACTGCATGTTCATATCCTCTACCGACGTGAGTGGTTATACACTAAATTAAACATCTAACAGTGCATTCTTCTGGTTTTACTTCTTTCTGCTTAAAAAATATGAAGTCCTTTGCTTTATAGAGCATATTTGTTGCTCTGAGGCAGTTTAGAAACCTATCTTGAGGCATTACGGATTTGTTTAAAAAAACACTTAATAAATTTTCTTCTCCAGTTCTTTCTTGCATCCCTTTTTTAGGCCACCTTTAATAGCATCTCCAGCCTATATGACATCCAGGCCCATAAAAGGGGTTGTTATTTTACCAGACTCCAGTGTTTTCTTTGATTTGGTCCTTATTCCTTAAAACCAGGCTACACTTGCATCTCTCGTGTACTTTGTGAATAATGTTTAAGGTATGGCATTTCCTATCCATCCATCCATCCATCCATCCAACTGAATCTTTTATTCAAGCTCTTATGTTATAATTTCTTGATTACTGCAGTATTCCTTTCTCTGACCTTGACAAAGGCAGTGTTAGTCTGCTCACAGTCAGCAAGTGTGCTTTTGCAGGTAACTCTCCTCTAAAAATAAGCAGTCTCCAGTCATCCTAGCGTAAAAATCTCCAACACCCTTTGTTACAAAGATGCACACTTTATTCCCTGCTGCTCTTTGTCCTCAGGAAGCTCTTCTTATAGGTATCAGTAAAGCTACCTTTTTTCTGCTTTGAATCTCGGTTAAAAATTATCTGTGCATTTTACAGCTGCCAGGCTGATAAAAGGTTGAAATTATTTCTCTGTGCTGGTATTGTACCCTGAGAAAACAGTGTACCACTGCTTCTCTGTTCTCTCTTGCCTGTCTTTACCTACTTATCTTTGTCTCATATTTAGACTGCGAGGAATTTGGGGCAGTTCAACCCTTTGTATATGTTTTTTATAAGGATATGATCTATTTTGTAATTATTGTGCATATCAGGCTATGCTGTTGATGTTTGTTGGACTCCTCATGTGGGTATGTGCTCAGACAGTAAATAATAATAGCACAGTCTAGCCTACTACTGACAAACATTCACCATGCCTGGTACCAAATATAGTTTAAGAATATTTCAAATCACTCTCACTTGAACACACACAATTCTCTATCAATATTCAAATCTGGCATTGCTGACAGCATTGTTCATATTGATCTGTAAAAATAAATATATCTTAAAAATAAATGTGAAAGTAATGGAGAAGAAAGGACTTTCTCTGCTGAAGTCATGGTTAAGGGAAAATAAGTTTTGTGTTGCTTCTGGAGGTTCACAAAATGGCAGCTGCTTTGCTGCACCAAGGAAGGGTTTAGTCTCATCGTAACAAGTTCTAGCTTTGCAAGATGAGACTTATTTGTTGCCAGTGGCCTTTGAAAGCTCACATGAGAATGATCCCAGGGGAGTATGAACATATAAGAACAAAACAGGATTGCCAAAAATATCCACCCTCAAACTGCATGTCCTGTTGTTTCACTAGTACCATGATGTGAAATAATAATGCTGTGGGATCCCATCCAGACTCCTGTGGTAAGGCTTATTACGGTGAGAATACAGAGCCACCACCCCTAGCACAGAGGACTGCAGACCACGATGTTATCAATCACTAAAGATAGAATAGGAAATAATTCTTCAGAGATGCCTGGAAGCAGCAGGATGGAGACCTTGGCAGGCAAGGCTGCCCTGGGCTGCAAAGGAACAGATCTCCATCTGTCACACGTCTCTACAGATGAAATGGCTGCTGTGGATAAATTACTCATTCTAGAATTAAATCAGCGATTTCAAGGTGAAAGTTGATTAAAAAAAGCAAGGATGCAAGAATTGACCTTCTGGCTTAGAGAGGATTTCTGTCTTGCCCAGTATCCTGTCCATGAAAATGGCTACAGCTGTTAGCAACTAGAAGTGATTTGACATTGCCGAATATTCATGTGGATTGGTCTCCTTGTTTATGAAAGGTTAGCTGTTCTTTACTGCACGCCATCCATAAGAAACTGTTGCTAGCTCTCCATGGCAGCTCACAGGCTTTCTCTGACTGATTTCTGTTTGATTTCAACTTGTCTTATCATCAATAATAGAAGAAGATTCTAATTGCTTCTGAGAGCAATTAGAGAGTGCTCTGATGTGTGCATTTCATCCAGGTTCATATTTTGCACTGTGTCTAGTGTGGATCTGATGTCCTTCTGAAGACCATTTAACTTTAAATGGGCAAGCCCGTTCAGTTGTAGGAAGTGATTTTGTCAAATTGTCACATATCCTGCTATATCTGCCCAGGATGTGGTGATCTCCAAAGCATTGCTGGCATGGAAGGGTTTAACCTCTCAGAAGAACAGTCCAGTGTACTTCACCTAGGTGTATAAGGGAGTCATACTGGCTGTAGGTCACAAGAAATCCATGTTCTTATGATTGCCTAATGGTTAGGAGGATACTTAAATTCCCTTGGTGTTTAGGGCATAGGAGCAAAATAATTAAAGAGGTTTGAAATTTATCTTTAGGTTTACACAGATAATAAAACCTGTATGTTTGAATGACAGTGTCTGCATATCAGCGAAGTTTCGCTCTTGCCAGATCTAGTCAACAGAAGATCTAGTCACAGCTAGTCAGGAGTTTATTCATCAGTGGAGCGGGGACAGCTGTTAGAGTCCCATGTGCCTTTGGCCAAATGACTAGTTCATTATATTTCATCTGCTGGGATTTACTTGAATAAACACAGACATCTGGTGCCATTTGAATACTCTTGGTTATTTTTCCTCTTCTCGTCACTAGCCCTGAAAGATGAGGCTTTCTAGATCATATCTGCAGGCTTGAGGGGGAGGTCTTGGACATTTGGGGCATCTAAAATTATAGTGTTCATCTTACTTTAGGGCAGCTGCATTGAGTCTTGAATGCCACTTCAGCCACCAGGACTTAGGCTTGGTGTTGTGTTGCCACTCCAGTAGGGTCTGAATATCCTGTAGGTCTAATTTGCCAGTTACATGCAGGTGTCTTGACTATTTGGACCATCTAACATAGCAGTAGGTAAGTGTGTTCAGGCAGTGGAAAACTGCCTCTTTAAGTACATGGACAGGATACTGGGGCTCTCTTCAGGCACCTTAACATGGGTGGTTTTAAAAATGCTCAAGCAATTTTAACCTAGCCTGTGGTCCAGATGGGAGGTAGTGTCCTGTATCATACTCATCTTAGATGTGCTAGAGAGTCTCCAATGATACTACTATCACATGGGCAACATACGCCTTTTTGTCTCACCTACATTTAAGTACAGGAATTCACATGTCTGAATGTGTAGCTGGATTCTGGCCTCATTACTGAACAAGTCTACCTGCTTCCTCAGGGGTGGAAAAAACAGTCAGGAAAGCCTATACTGAATGTAAATATCTTTGAATTGTTTTCCTTTCTTTAAAGGGAAGAGATGTAGACATGAGAACATGCAGCCCAAGGTGTTTCCTGTGTGACAGCCTCAGAGAGGCAGCCCCAGCACATGTTCTGACAAAAGCATTTTGATGTGTGTGGGGTAGGGTTAAGTCACACCAAATAGGAAGCCATGTCTTGGGACCACTTTTTGACAGAAGATTTGTTGCTGGCTGGGCAAAGTTGTTGAACACAGCTGCTTTTGCTGCAGTTCTGTAAGTGGAGACACCCTTGTGAATTTTGAGCTTTACTGGTGCTTCTGCTCTAGTTAATGATCTCTTTGTAGGCTTGGCCATTACAAGAACTGTATGCCCATTATAAATGAAAAGAAGTGCCAACCTGAATCAGTGTCTGTTCTTTGCATTCTCTAAGCAAAAAAAAAAAAAAAACAAAAAAACCCCAAACAAACAAGCTTTCTTAGCCCTGTGAGTATAGAGAAGCTGAACAATACTGTTTGTTTTCTGCTGTTTGCTCCTTGCTCAGCTATGTCAGGATTTTAGTGTAATTTACATTGTTTTCTAAAATATTAATGCTTGCTGTTCCTCTTAACTTTTCCACAGTTCTTGAGTTCTCGCTTGTCTCAGCAGACACAGCAAAGATGTCTTTTGGCACATCATAACCAAGAACCACAAAGTCTATTTAAAACCACTTTTTTTTTTTTTTTTTTTTTTTTTTTTTTTTTTTTTTTTTTTTTTTTTTTTTTTTTTTTTTTTTTTTTTTTTTTTTTTTTTTTTTTTTTTTTTTCTCTAATAACCAGTTAATACTCCAGGGTTTCTACTTCCTTTTCAAGTCTAGAAATGACTGATGAATCTTTAGGTCATTTATAGAAAGGCTGTAGATATGACGCTACCCCTCCCCCCTTCACCATCCTGCCCCCTCAAAAAAAAAAAAAAGGAATCTTCTGATTTTTAAAAACACATCTGGCTTGAAGGGCAACATTCTCCATATTTTGCTGCCACAGCAGCTGCTTACAGTACAACTGGAGCATGTCACCTAGGCAGTACTGGAGATTTTCCAGGTACACAGAATTGTAGGCAATAGAGTACAAAATACAGCACAGGCTTACTCAGTCTGGGCTGGGGCTACGCACTCACATCTGGTCCAGAAAGATAAGTGTAGTGGAAAATTGGCTTGTTTGGCTAACTAGATCACCTCATCTGATTCTGTTTGCTCAGGAGGTAATCCCCACAGGATATTTTCAGTTTGGGTTTGTGGTTTTTTTTTTTTTTTTCTGGTCCATCTTGGAGAAAAGCTTGAGGAGACATAAGGAGAGGGAGAAAATAGCTCATCTGCCAGTTTGCTGAAAGGAAGATACAAAAATAAAGTAGAGCCATCAATTAAGAATAGGCAGTTTTCACACTGACTGAGAAGTGGTTTATTCACGCTTTCACTAGTGGTGCTAAACAATTATTTGTGACTACCTCCAAGTAAAGGACATTCAACTCATTCTCACTGTAAGTCTTGCTGGTAAGCAGTGGGAAACTTTCGGAGGGAAAGTACTAATCTGGAGAGTCTTTCTTCCCACCTGAATTTCACCAGGAATTAAAGAGTCTCTGCCAGGGAA